>NC_091121.1:31875936-32080936 GCF_040183065.1 Periplaneta americana
AAAGATGTAGTATATGCCGCTTGGTCGAGCTATATTCAGGGATGGCCAGCACTGATTCAATAGATAAAGGGAAGAGAACTTATTAAAACTGTATCCATGTTCATTTTTATATTTGTCTCAGAAGTATAAGTGTATTATAAGAATGTAAGTTTTAATTTTAATGCTCATTTTTTCAGAAGTTAGTTTTTTTATTCAAAACAAATATTTTCTCAACTTTTTTATAGAAAAATGAAATTTTCAGATATAGGCCTATTTATTTAGTAGCCTTCGTAAATTAGTAGTTTTCGTAAATATAATATACCGTAAATACGTATTACTGAAGATAATGTATTCAAAATTTTGAAAATATTCGCATGGAAATTGTTTGTAAGGAAATGAATTAACAAAGCAACTACTGTTACATCATAAGCAAAAGATACGTGCCCATGTGTTGTAAAAATGTCAGCTCTACAACTTCAGCACATTTCGAAAAAATAATTTAATATTATGATGATAGGAAGTGTTCACCAATATCACCTTAAAATCGTAATGCGATAAGAGTTACGTTTTGGAATATTGGTTACATTTAAAACATATACAGCACCTAGGTAACTTTGCTTTGTACTGTAATATTGTTTTGATTAATTTATTGATTACTTTTGTAAGGCTAAAGGTACCATCAATATCAATTCCAACTTATCATATCATACTCAATCTCTTTTTTGGGGGGGGGGATATCACTTTCTTTACGACTGATGTGTTTCATCCATTTAGTATACTGTATTTTTTTTTCATGGAGTGCAGTTTCATAGAAAGGACTTTGCCGACAGACCTTCTACTGCCCCCTACTATTTGGTTGTCATAAATAAATGTCTCCCTTACTGTGACGGAAATCTTGTCTTCTCCTGTCAGTAACCAATCACAACTCTCGTTCAGAAGAATTGACAGGCTCCCGTCAAATCCACAGTGGAGGCAGACTTGCCGTTTTTTTTCCGAATTCCAAGAATGCCATCGAGGGTCACCAGGATTGTGGCAACTGTGCAATGTTGGGACGAGGAGACAAGATGGATTGGTCAGAGGTGATTATGTAGGAAGTCATAAATCTGTAAGTGGGTGTTCAAAGGAACCACTGAACTGCACTGCTTGAAATAAAATAAGGTATACAGCATAGTTGTACTACTATGGAATTTATGTGAATATTCCTTCTTAACTTTTTGTTACGTTATTAACATTTGAAACACAACTGCAATATTAAGAAATTGGTATTAGTACTTTTGTTTTACAGACAATAAAGATAATTAATTTCAAACAGAAAGAAGCCATATAAAAATAACGACATAACATTTCACGTTCCGTCTGAAGTTTGTGCACCACTGTTTTCTTAATCCAACAGGCTGCTTATTCATATACACAACCCTTCGTCATTCCATATTTAGCGCTTGATGCCCGCTCACGACGTCAGGGTCAGAAAAATGCGCTTGCTTTGACATCACTGTCCTAGCGGGAAGTTTTAAGTTGGCAGCAAAATCATTCACACGTGTTCAGTGTTGACCTTCGAGTGGAGTGAATCTCACCTCCCAACTTAACTGCAGCCGCTAGCGTATACATCGCCGTCTCCTCGCTGCGGAGTGAGTTTGCGGACGCACTGTATTATAAAGACCTTTTGTTCTCAATTTTTTTTCTGTGTGTTATGATTTCTCCAAAAGTGATTTTATTTGAAATAATTATTAGTGGAGACTCTTTTCGAGATGCTACTTGTAGTACAGATGGTGCCGGAATGTTTGAATTCCAACAAGGAACTAAATTTTGGTTTATTAGTTTTATATTTTTATTTATATTTATTTTTATAACTTCAAAAAACTTTTAATTTAGTTTTTAATAAACGAATATTTTTGAGATACTCATGGTCTTATACAGGGTGCTCTAAAATGCCCCTTACAAACTTATAGACTTGTTAAGGGGACTGAGTAGATAATATTTTGAATTGGAACCCATATCCGGAAACGTACCGTTTCCGTGCTACAGCCGTTTGAAAGCGAGCACTGCCTGAACGTACGTCACGTGTCTCAACAAGTAATAGCTTCGCGGTTCGCCCGTCTGCAGCGTTACATGCTGTTCGGGAACATCTGGACCGACGATTCGAACAAAGATGGATAGGTCAATGTGGTCCAATTGCATGGCCTCCACGATCACCGGATTTGACTCCATTGGACTTTTTCCTCTGGGGTCGTATGAAGAGTTTGGTTTATGAGACTCCTGTAGAGACAGCAGAAGATCTGGTGGCACGAGTTGTAGTCGCTGCAGGAGAGATTGCAGATACACCAGGTGTGATAGAGCGCGTTTACCAAAACATCATTCGTAGGTACAATGCGTGCAACGAAGTTGGTGGTCGCCACATCGAACCTCATTTGTAGTGGATTTGAATGTTAACCATCATTTGAAAAGGACAGAAACAGTTTAAGTTGAACTGTAAACAAAAGTGTTTGTGACAAATGATTCAGTTTCCATTTTGTTTCTTTGGTTATTAATGTAAAACAAGTGATGTACTGGGTCACGCCTCATAATAAAATAAATTACTTCTAAAAGTGGTCGCGTTAAAAACATGTTTTCAAACGACTGTAGCACGGAAACGGTACGTTTGCGGACATGGGTTCCAATTCAAAATATTATCTACTCAGTCCCCTTAACAAGTCCTAGAAGTTTGTAAGGGGAATTTTAGAGCACCCTGTATAATGGTGTTCTAATATTTCAATTTTAATAATAAACTAAAATGATTTCCAATTTATATTATAGTACCGTGACTGTCATTGCTTGTAAATGTGTTTCCTACCATGTCAAAACTATACAGCACTTTGAGCAGTTTTTCCTGAAACGGAAGGGGCAAATTTAAATTTACGGTGTATGTTACCTCATAGTGTCACGGTAACATTTTGGCATAAGTTTTCAACAAAGTGGAACAGGACTTTTGAATCACTCTGTATCTAAAAATAGGAAGATTATTATATATTTTTACATTTTTTATAAGTCAGTAGTCAATAATATATGAAGAATCCACTGCAAGAATGATGGATGTCATTTGGAATACATTTTGCAGGAGAAGCAATTGAAAGTTTGAAATGCTTAGCGCTCAAAGCTTAACTGTGATTTTCCGATCATTACTGGACAATCACTATCAGTGTTAATGCCATATAACTCTCTATGTACATTCTACATGTCTTAAGCTATGCGTTGACAGTCTTGGTTCATTTTCGGCAAGAAAGTGACATCCATCATTCTTGCAGTGGACTCTTCATATATTTTTCATATTCCAAATGCTTAACAAAAATCGATGTATGATTTTTATGAGGGTTATTTTATTACCCGCCTTGAAAGTAGTAAGTTGTGAAAAACGTCGGTAGCAGGAGGGCTGAGGACAAACGGAAATGCACTATCACTTAATTCGCTGTGTAGGACGAGAATTTTGTGACAACAAAAACACCGTAGTAAGTTCTTACTGGATATGATGGACTAGTTATTTTATATTGAACTCGATACGCCAGTTCTGTGGCACATCCGGATGAATTAATAAATGAAGAGAGAGGAAACGGAAAGAGAAATGTACGCAAAATCGCGGTCTTTAAAATGAAAATTCTGGTTGAGAGGAAGTGTCTAAGTGAGCTCCAAGTCTGTTGCCATTTATCTTACTACGATTTTCTTCGTTCCATGCCATGGAGCATTACAAAATTTTGAAGCAAAAAACCGAAAATGTTTCAAATCCTACGATTAACTTCATACTGCAAAAAAAAAAAAAAAAAAAAAAAAAAAAAAAAAAAAAAAAAAAAAAAAACAGGACCGAGGAAAGGAAAGGAATAAAAGGGTACCAAAAAAAAAAAGAAATGGCCTTCCGAATTCGTTAATAAAAATACCAACTAAATTATTATTATTTTTATTATTATTATTATTATTATTATTATTATTATTATTATTATAACTGAAAGATAGAATTTATAAAGCAGTTATATTACCAGTTGTTCTTTATGGTTGTGAAACTTAGACTCTCAATTTGAGAGAGGAACAAAAGGTTAAGGGTGTTGAGAATAAGGTGCTTAGGAAAATATTTGGGACTAAGAGGTATGAAGTTACAGGAGAATGGAGAAAGTTACACAACACAGAACTGCACGCATTATATTCTTCACCTGACATAATTAGGAACATTAAATTCAGTCGTTTCGGATGGGCAGGGCATGTAGCACGTATAGGCAAATCCAGAAATGCATATAGAGTGTTAGTTAGGAGGCCGGAGGGAAAAAGACCTTTGGGAGACCGAGACGTAGATGGGAAGATAATATTAAAATGGATTTGAGGGAGGTGGGATATGATGCTAGAGATTGGATTAATCCTGCTCAGGATAGGGACCAATGGCGGGCTTATTTGAGGGCGGCAATGAACCTCCGGGTTCCTTAAAAGCCAGTAAGTAAGTAATAATAATAGTAATAATAATAATAATAATAATAATAATAATAATAATACTAATACTAATAACACTTAACCTTTTAATGTTTCATGAGTAACTTGTAGTATAATGCCATTTTATGTTATACAACCGTTTCCTAGTAATACTTGTGAACGAATCATACTTTTAATATTCTCATCATATTGGCAGCAAAAAAAAATGCGTCCTCATATCCTACTTGAAACTTTCGTTTTTATAGAGGTACATGGTTTCGAGAGAGACATTGGAGATACGCCACTCGTAGGTCAGAGACAAATACAAATGGAACGGAGTTTGACTCCAGTGAGTGAGAGGGTGGGGGTTGGGGGAGGTAGGAAGCCAGAGAAATGCATTGGTATCATTGCGATCCACAATATGCTCGCGAGTCACATTTTCACCACGGCTGCTATAGAAAACAAGAGGGCCTCTTACTCAGAGCATTTTATTATGTGAATGTGATGTGTGAGATACTAATTATAGAATTAGGAGCGTCTCAAGATTTAATTATTCCTTGTCTTTCTTCATAAGAATTAAAATTTTAGGGCCTATATCTGTTCGTTTTCTTTTAAATATTCCACCTTAAATAACTACGTATTTCACCAAGTCTGCTACACCGAGTTTAAACCGGCCTGGATCCCTTGCTACAGGTATATGTATACTGCCACATGTTGCAGTAGCCTATAAGAAAAAGGGTCGGGAAGGGTATGGCTGTAATAGTTGTGTATCTTTCAGACTAAGAGAAGGGACCGCGCTTTAGTAAGGAAGGTTTTGCATTGTAGTTCTAGCCGTAAATTCTGTTCCCCCACGAGTATACGTGGAACGTGAAGTTGGACGTCAGCTTCCAGCACTGTACACAAACCCCGTGACGTGGCAGTGCTGGCGTAATGCAACATTTTGGCTCCGCTTGTGTTTTTCTAAGAGATAAAAAATAAACAAAACATATTAGAGATCTCACTTCCCGTCCACAGTGCTGCACAAAGGTAATATGTCCTTGTTAAGGGTAGTTTCCCCTTTCTACCCCTTTCTGTTATAATGTAGAACATTGTCGTAATTCGTGATGACTAGGGAGAAGACGCTAATTGCGTGTTTAAGGTTTAGGATTGCTGTCGTCTCTAGAATAAGCTATGTCATTACCAGCACTGAAAATTCTAACAAAGTGAATTTATCTTACAACAGACTTGCCTGCTTCAAACATAATGGAATACGAGTTATTACTGTACGTATTACTGCTATTATTGTTCGTGTATACGAACAGAGTACCATACGACGTTGGTCTATGCATAGTATAGCGAAATGTGTTACCGGATCTGCACAAAGCTTTCATGTACCGGGTCATCATTTTGTTTTTACTAACATTTCTAATATTAACCTGGCTATACTAGTGTAAAATACAAATAAACACTTTACTAGGTATAGGAGGGAAGAAAAGTAGTGCAGCTATTTATGTAAACTAGGAACTATTACGATTTTCAGTTCGATAATTTTCGTTAGGTTTTCGTTTACTCAAAATACAGTACAGTATTAACAATAAGACTGTTTTTACTCACTAACTGAATTATCAAGGCGTACGTATTCATTATGCAATGCATAATACGTGGTACAGTCATTAAGTTCTAAGACTTGACGCCTGGAGGGTAGGCTCCCACAAGAATCTGGATGTATCACAAGACGCCGCATAACACGGCGTACATTTAAACAGAACCACATCCTCCCTCAAAATAGTCTCCGTTGGCCGTTATGCACGTTTGCCAACGTTGGTATAGCTGCCGGAAGCACCGTTGAAAGATGTTGGCAGGAAGGTCCCGTATGGCTTCTCTTGTGGCAGTCATGACCTCTTCGGAAGAATAAAATCTACGCCCATGTAGGGTTGCTTTCATGCGAGGAAAGAGAAAAAAATCGCATGGTGCGAGATCAGGTGAGTACGGAGGAACTGTCACCTGTTGTCTTGCAAGTTCCTCTTGGACAAGGATAGAGCGATGTGCAGGGGCGTTGTCATGTAGCAACAGCCAATTCTTTGTACGCCATAGCTCAGGTCGCTTACGGCGAATTGAATCTCGTAAACGGCCAAGGATCTGTTTGTAGCGGGTTTTGTTCACAGTTGCACCTTCTGGGATGAATTCCATGTGAACAATTCCATTTGAATCAAAAAACAGTTCAAGCATCACCTTGTCTTTTGACCTGTCTTGTCGCGGTTTTTTCTGTCGTGGTGATAACGGCGTTTTCCAGGTGGCGGATTGTCGTTTCAGTTGCGGATCGTAAAGGAAACACCAAGTTTCGTCTCCAGTTATTATCCGGTTGAGAAACGTCTGATCATCGTCAGCACTACTGATGGGGTCACCACAAATCGTCATGCGATCATCACGTTGGTCTTGCGACAGGACATGTTCAGGTCATCAGACAGCATTTTGTAGCAAGTACCATGGTTGACCCCTCCTGCTGCTGCGATATCATCTACCGATTAGGAGCGGTTAGCACGCACCAACGTTGCAACTTCTTGGATCTTGCGTTCAGTTCGAATTGTTTGTGGCCGACCAGTACGCACATCATCTTCCAAACTGTCTCTTCCTTGCAAAAAACGTCGGTGCCATCTAAACACAACACTGCGACTCACTGCGTCCTCACCGTAAACTTGCTGCATCATTTGAAACGTTTCGGCAGCAGTTTTGCCTAATTTCTGGCAGAACTTGATGTTTGCCCGTTGCTCAAACTGTGACATCTCGGGGTCCGACGTGCGCATTCAAATCACCGTCACAACAAAGACCGTAGTTCTGCTTACAGTGCATGAACTCAACTGTCTCTTGTTGGGTCGAGAGACTAAGTGACAAGGTATCATACCATGGCGCCACTTATGCGCTATAGTGCACCACAACGCCACTATGCGCTCAGTATTAGAACTTAATGACTGTACCACGTATACTGTCTACAGCACATTAGCATACAATATGAAGAGTGCATTCAAATTGAAAAATAATCAAAATCTGGATATGTAAACAAATTGTTGGAAATGAAGACCGTTCATTTCTATTCGGGTTTCAGTTCTTTTCTGTGCATATTATCGAAAACGTTTTTAAGCATATCTTCTGAAATTTACTGTATTGTTTCTGGAATGTAATTCTTTAATTCTTCTATTGTTGTAGGATGTTTAACAAACACAACTATTTTACAGTAACCCCAAAAAGAAATAATGCAAAGCATCAATCGACATGGAGGGCATAATCCTATGCCTCTTGAAATAGTAATTCTGTACCTACTCTATAAGAGAGTACCTTACTTACGTATTGTAATCACTTCACTTCTGCCCGATTCGCACAGGTAAATTTACTCAGATTGCTGTCTACTGTCCGTCCAAGTAGTTATGTCCCAGGGTCATAGGAAAGGGGAAAATCACGTGACAGTTACTTAACGAGGCCTTTTTATTTAAATTATTTTAAACAATTGTACAGGGACATCATTTTATTTTTACTTCAATTTTTATTGTACCTGAGTTTTCGAATGTACTTCACTCCCACCCCTTCTACTAATGAAGTTCAACCGTTCTCCACACAGATCCAAGACCGCGTATACAGTCATAGTAGCCTCACCGTCACAGTACGTTCCAAAAATATGTTCGCGTTTTCCAATGACGAAAGAGCATTCAATATTGCATCATTTTCGCCTACGTCGCATTCCGGTTTTCTCCACCAGCTTCTATTCGCCTCTCTGTAAAGGCTAGTGACTTGGCTGTCTTATCTCTTTTCTGAGAACATTAATTTCTGTTAGGAATTGGACATCTACGTAATATTATACCCATAAAACTGTTTAAAATAACTTAAATAAAAGGGCCTCGTTAAGTAATTAACTGTCACGTGATTTCCCTCCTTTCTACGATCCTGCGACATAACCACTTGGACGGACAGTAGATAGCATGTCTGAGTAATTTTATCTTTTCGGATCGAGCAGAAGTGAAGATTGAATTTACAGTACTTAAGGTACTCTTTTACAGAGTAGGTACAAAATTATTTCAACGTGAGTTACTAGTACGAAGGACGAAACTGGTAATTGGAATTACACACATTAGAACTGGAGTCTGTATCAAAATGAACCGCCACCATTTTGAAAAATGTGTTTAAATATCCATATTATGATTATTTTTCAATTTAACTTCATTCTCTATAGTTTACGCTAATGTGCTGTAGACAGTATAATATACACGGCATAATGAATACGTCCGTATGAACAGCTCAGTTCGTGAGTAAAAACACTCATTGTTAATACTGTACTATATTCTGATTAAACAAAAACGTAATGAAAATTATAAAACTCAAAAGCGTTATATTTCCTAGTTTACGTAAATGGATGAACTACTTTTCTTCCCTCCTATACCTAGTAAAGTGATTTGTTTGTATATTACACCATCGAACTCCAGTCGTGGAAGGGAGTAGCAACCGTTGATCCAAAGGTATAGCCAGGTTAATATCAGAAATGTTAGTAAAAATAAAATGATGTCCCTGTATAATATTACGTAGACGTCCACAGCAAATGTTTTCAGAAAAGAGCTATGACAGCCTATTTACAGAGGGGTCGGTAGAAACTAATGTTGGAAAGCGGGAAGCGACGTAACCAAACGGATACAGTACCTGTGCGAAAATATGATTCAATAATGAATGCACTTTTGTCACTGGAAAGTACGACCATATTTCTGGAACATACTATACTCACTCACTGAGTACTGTATACTGACTGAATATGCGGCCTTGGGTGGAAGTTCACTAGTGGAAGGGGTGGGAGTGAAGTACTTTCAAAAACTCAAGTACAATAAAAATTGAAGTAAAAACAAAATGATGGCCCTGTACTTGTCGACAAACATAGGAAAACAATGTTTTCCTTTTTAGCAGACGTTGAGTAAGGAACTAAGATATTGATCTAGAAGCAAATTTAAATATAATGCATTATTCTATTTGCAAATAACTGCTATCTTTCTGCCAGGGCCATTAATTTTCATGTAAAGTTTGATAATCATTCATTCATAGTGTTATCCCCAAAGCCAGGTCTTTCACTCTTTTTGTGCAGGGGTTTCTTCAAGAACCATTTGACGGATATAATTTATATTCAGAATCTAAACTTCATTTATCCGAGAATAATTAATATGTGCGTATGTATTTATTTACACTGCAAGTGGGCAAGCACCCTGTGACAATATAAACAGTACACAATAAAATTACAATACACAATAGAATTATACAATAGAAATACAGTTAGATACACAATATAATTAATACACAATACATTAAGAATACACAATACAAGTATACACTATAATTACAATTAATAATAATACTTAAAATAACCTAATTAATAAGTGAACATAATTTTACAATACTACCTACATGTATAGGCCCTACATGAATTTCACATTTGTACGGATAATAATCTTTCATTTTACTCTCATCTCACTCACTGCACTGGCACTATGACACATTTCACTGACACTATACAACACATTTCACTGACATTATAAATTATCACTGATCGAAACTATTCTCTACACTGTAAAGCTATAACTTCACTGACTCACCACGCTTCACTGATACAACAGTTCAAATAAGACATACAATTGAGGGCTTTGCCGGAAGAAAGGCGGATAGACCTATACGCCCTTCTTCGGGAAAGCGGTTTAAAATGTAGTGAATAATTATAGTAGCAAAATTTTGTTTTGATTGTACTGTAGACACAGGGCTGCGTGCGTGTATAACATTTTATTCAGGTGCGTTTTAACATCTTAGATTACATGTATCACATTTCGCCATATTGACGTATACGCCTTTTTTTCCGGCACACCCCTCAATTACACCCTTATTCATACTTATAAAGAAAACTACATTTAGACTAAAACCTTCAATTCAAACCAAGGGAGTATCTCGTCAAACTAAATAAATACATGTCACCTTAATTTCAATTTACACTATAAAATATCACAGTTTTTATTGAAGAATTCTTTAGCTAATTACTATTTAATCTTCTTATAAATGAAATAATTAAATATTTAAAACAGAAGTGAGGATACAGATTTGAAAATTAATACGTTAAAATCATACTGTAATACTAGGCGTATATTTTCTTACTCAAGAGGGAAAGCTTTAACGATTATTCTACAAATTCCGTCAGCTGTGTACATTTTAACATGAGGATTTCAAGCTAGAAGTACGATTTCAAATAAATATTCGTTAAGTTTTAAACTGAAATAAAATGATAAAGATTGTAGGGGTAGCGAATTTCAGTTAAATACTTAGGAGAGGAATTCAAAATCAATAGCAAAAGAACTGAAGGCATTTAAACAATTAGGTAATAAATTAGCCTTGATTTCTGGTTATATAAATAGTGGGATATCAAGAAATAAGAATTTGACAAAAATTAGAACCGGGATTTAAAATCAGTTCTCACCTAATCTTAGTTATGCTGCTGAAACTGGAGGTTATACAAGAAAGAGAAACGTTTTGAAAAGTCAAATATCTGCATATTAGGGAAAATAAGAAGTCCAGGAATACTCAGTCTAGATAAAATCACATATAAATACAGTTCATAGTCAGTGACACATACTGCAATCGTGTAATTAATATCATGTTGTTTTGATTTCTATATTATAAAGGCTATCTCGTATCTATTCAAAAAAAAATATGCTGTGTTTTAAACCAGCAGTTGTAAAACATTTAAGGGCCATATTCATAGACATTCTTAGCGTGTCCTCCCGGTGGATGATCAGCGAACTAATGTTTTTCGTATTCATAAACCAGTGTTACCGATGATATGATATGAATCCTTTACAAGTAAACAGTCGATAGTCGGGGATAGTTTAGGACGCTCGTAGCGCGGGCTAGCGAAATGTCTGTCCATAGCATCCTTAGGTTCTACTAATGTTTAAATATTATTTCGTCTTGTACATGATTATGTGTCAGTAAGATAGTATAAACTTATTACAGACTTTATGATAAAATTTTAAGAGCGTATATTTATTACATTTGTTCAGTTTTAAAGACTTGAAGTTCAAAATAAATTAATTTAGTTTGAATAATATAAACGTTCCTCTAAACAAATTTAATTATTCGTATTTGTAGTAAATTTAACGGATTAAGATTAATTTTTCTACTTCCACTTGTTCAATTATTGAATTGTTAATACACTTTTCTTTCGTATGGATAATTTTCTTTAAAAGTTCATAATATGAAACAAATCTATAAAATGAAGATTTAGTCACTGATGACCGAAATATTCTCATTACCTTACTTACAAATGGCTTTTAAGGAACCCGGAGGTTCACTGACACCCTCACATAAGCTCGCCATCAGTCCCTATCCTGAGCAATAATAATCCAGTCTCTACCATCATATCTCACCTTCCTCATATCTGTTTTTATATTATCCTCCCATATACGTCTCAGTCTCACCAAAGGTCTTTTTCCGTCTAGCCTCCCAACTAACACACTATATGCATTTCTGGATTCGCCCATACGTGCTACATGCCCTACCCATCTAGATTTAATATAAAAAAACTAAAATACAGGCACTGGAGATCTGTGTTTATCCTGTACTAATTTATGGGTGCCAAACATGGTCGCTAACAGGGAAAAACAGGACCAAACTACAAACGTGTCAAAGGGAAATGATGCGTAAAATTATGGGCGTATCACTGAGGGAGAAAATCCCAAATGCGACACTGTACCAGCTAGCAGATACACAGGAAATCACACATGCAGCCATTACATCCAAATGGTAATGAGGTGGACACGTGGCCAGGCTACCAGACGACAGATGGACGTACCGAGCTATCATGTGGGACCCGCGGATAGGAAGGAGAATTCAAGGCAGACTTCTTCAAAGAGCAGGCAGGTCAACAATGGTCCAGAGAGGCAAGATACAAAAGAAAGTGGAAACTACTCGAGGGACGTTTGTACATAGACAGGAAGTTGTGAAAGGCAGTGAGAGAACCATTGTTAAAGAAATTCAAGTTCCCAGACTTAAATATCACGTCTAATGTGAACTAGCTCATCACATTAGGCAAATAGAGCTTCCCTTATTTAAGGAGGTCTTTGTCCTTCATAGGACACAATAGGCTATTATTATTATTATTATTATTATTATTATTATTATTATTATTATTATTATTATTATTAATTATATCAGGTGCAGAATACAATGCGTTCAGTTCTGAGTTGTGTAACTTTGTCCATTCTTCTGTAACTTCATCCCTCTTAGCCCCAAATATTTTTCGAAGCACCTTATTCTCAAATACCCTTAATCTCTGTCCCTCTCTCAAAGTGAGAATCCAAGTTTCACAACCATACAGAACAACCGATAATATAACTGTTTTATTAAATCTAACTTTCAGATTTTTTGACACAAGACTGGATGATAAAAGCTTCGGAACCGAATAATAACAGGCATTTCCAACATTTTTTCTGCGTTTAATTTCCTCCCGAGCATCATTTATATTTGTTGCTGTTGCTCCAAGATATTTGAACTTCTCCACCTCTTCAAAAGATAAATTTCCAATTTTTATATTTCCATTTCGCACAATATTCTCGTCACGAGACATAATCATATACTTTGTCTTTTCTGGATCTATTTCCAAACGTGTCTCTTTACCTGCTTCCAGTAAAATTCCCGTGTTTCCCATAATCGTTTGTGGATTTTCTCTTAACATTTTCACGTCATCCGCATAGACAAGCAGCTGATGTAATCAGTTCAATTCCAAACCCTCTGTGTTATCCTGAACTTTCCTAATGGCATACTCTAGAGCAAAGTTAAAAAGTAAAGGTGATAGTGCATCTCCTTGCTTTAGCCCACAGTGAATTGGAAACGCATCTGATAGAAACTGAACTATACGAACTCTGCTGTACGTTTCACTGAGACACATTTTAATTAATCGAACTAGTTTCTTGGGAATACCAAATTCAATAAGAACATCATACAAAACTTCTCTCTTAACCGAGTCATATGCCTTTTTGAAATCTATGAATAACTGATGCACTGTACCCTTATACTCCCATTTTTTCTCAATTATCTGTCGAATACAAAATATCTGGTCAATAGTTGATCTATTACGCCTAGAATCACACTGATGATCCCCAATAATTTCATCTACATATGGAGTTAATCTTCTCAAAAGAATGTCCGGTAATATAACTGTTTTATAAATTATACTTTCAGCTTTTCTGAGAGCAGACTGGATAACAAAAGCTTCTCAACCGAATAATAACAGGCATTTCCGATATTTTTTCTGCGTTTAATTTTCTCTCGAGTGTCATTTATATTTGTTACTGTTGCTCCAAGATATTTGAACCTTTTCACCTTTTCAAAGAATAAATTTCCAATGTTTATATTTCCATTTCGTAGCCTACTCTGTTGTCGTTACCACAATATGGGTAATTCTCCCCTAATATTATACCATATTTATTTTGAGTTATTAGTGTCATAAACAATATGAGAATAAAATTGGATTAGTTTCCCAAATGACAGACACAGCGCTTTAGTAGATAGACTACCGTACTTTAATGTATTAAAACTGCATGAGTCTTTCAATGCAATGAACACAGAACCACTTACATGACAGCAAGTATAAAAAATGTATATGCTTTAATGTAGGTTGCATATCTATAGCAGTCACCATCAAGTAAAATTCTTCTATTTTCCCTGTAAGTAGAGTACACAGTTCCACTGCGTGCATTGTATTGAAGTATGGGAATAAATGTGAAGTGGTCAATATCAAGCCATATACCAGTAGAGCTGAAGCGGGAAAGCGAATGTCGTCAACTGGGATATTACAGCTTTAGTGCGGGAATGAACCGATGAAATGTTCGATGTTGGTAGAGCGATATACATTTCTTCTTTTTTGGCTGTAATAGTGACAACTCATAGTCTCATCGTTCTGAACTGTGGTGTGAATTACTGCAGAAAATATTCACTATTGTTATAATTTTAGATCAATTTATAATCTTTCCTGTCCTGTCCTGTATGTCTAGTTATATATTGAGGGGCATCGGGTTCGATTTCCAGCAGAGACTTGGTTGAAATAAAACCTGTGTTACATTTCAAGGAAGGATAATTATTTAAATTACGCACAACATAAAACTAGAGAGAGAGAGAGAGAGAGAGAAAGAAATAACTTGTCCGGCCTTAATTAAGGATGACCACGAGGATCCGGAAATTAATAGCAAACAAATATAATCAATTAAATATGAATATTGTTATAAAAATAAAATGTAATAATTAAACACCATTGATTATCAATTATAAAATGAAATCTTAGAAGTTGACTATAAAATTATACTTATAAATAAAAGATTTTATTTAAAAGTAGCATATTCTTAATTAAGGCCTTCGGAGTGGTATAAATGAAACTGTATAATCTGCAGGGAATCTTTAAGAATTTACGAGATGATTTTTTGAATTACAAAAGATGATATTGATAATTGTTTAAAAAAATTATGATAATAATAATAATAATAATACTAATAATGGTTTATTTTAACTGGCAGAGTTAAGGTCATTCGGCCTTCTCTTCCACTCAACCAGTATGATAGAAAATTACTACAATGCTAGGAATATAACACAATGCAATACAATACAATTCAAAGCAATAGAATACTACAATACAGGACAATATAATACATAATTAATATAATACATTGACAATTCTTTTCATCTTCACAACACCAATAAATTTTGGTAAAGAACTCCGAGCATCAAAAAATAAACCTATCACTGACCAGTTGAAGAGAGGGGTGTTATACTTGGCACTAAGGTAGGGAATACAAGGTTCATAAATGGCCCTCTTTTCCTGATCAACCTGATGAGCTTGGTTTAGATCTCTATCCATGCGTATAGTTGGATCTATGATAATAGCCTTTTGTTGTTGCCTGTTTATTGTTACTATATCCGCTCTTCTGTGAGAGTCGTCTTCAGAAATGCAGTGGACTTCTTCATGAACTTCCCAACCCTTGTTCCGAAGAAGACAGGTGATAGCTCCACGGCCTCTATGATGCCTGTTGTTACGCAATAACTCTCCTTTCCGACAAAAGCCCAACACGTGGCCAAGAGTTTCTGTCTCGTTGCAGCCTGGTTGACGGCAACGTGTCGTGCTGAAAACTTTGCCAGGAACGGAGCGCACTGCAGTAAGGTTGAAGGACACCTTGATTGCATTAATATATTCCGAAGACGACAAATTATTTTTGGTCCTGACCCGTGAATTGGCTCTTGGATATTCTTCATATGAAGTAATTTTCGAATGACTGAGAATCTGTTCAACAAAACATAGAATATTTAATATACATGTGCTACCATAAATGCAATTACTATGAAACTTTTTCTTCAATCATGTACTAGGATTTTAAGGTATGTTATTGCTTAATTCTTTTTTTTATATATCATAGGTCTAAATATTTATTCCTTTGAAGAGGTGGAAAATTTCAAATATCTTGAAGCATCGATAACATACCTATATAAATGACGCTCGGAAGGAAATTAAATGTAGAATAAATAGGCTAATGGTTGGTAATATTATGATAAGAGTATTATTGTCATAGTTTTTTTTTTTAGAATTTATTACAATTTTACTGAGCAAGGGAAGATCGGCTCTTTGCATCTACGTATTAAGGGAATGTTCGTGGACAGGTTTCTGCACAAAACCTCCTCTTCTCGGTCACTAAAATTGTAATTAATTCTCAAAAAGAACTATCATAATTTTACTCGTATCACAATATTATCAACCTTTACCCTGTTGAACGTGTGTGCTACTATTCGGTTGGCAAATTTTTGTTATCTAATCTATTTTCAAAAAAAAAACTGAAAGAATTTATAAAACTTATATTGCCGGTTGTTCTGTATGGTTGTAAAACTTGGACTCTCACTTTGAGAGAGGAACAGAGGTTAAGAATGTTCGAAAATAAGGTACTTAGGAAAATATTTGGGGCTAAAGGGATGAAGTCATAGGGGAATGGAGAAAGTTACGCAACACACAACTGCACGCATTGTATTCTTCATCTAAAATAATTATGGACATTAAATCTAGACGTTTGAGATGGGAAGGACACGTAACACGTATGGGTGAATCCAGAAATGCATACAGAGTGTTAGTTGGGAGACCAGAGGGAAAAAGACCCTTGGGGAGAGCGAGACGTAGATGAGAATATAATATTAAAATGGATTTGAGGATAGGAACTGGATAAATCTTACTCAGGATACGGACCGTGCGCGGAAATGAATCTCACGGTTCTCTAAAAGCTATTTGTAAGTAAGTATATACAGTATATGTTTATTACGAATATCTTGCAATATCACTTTTTGTTTTGTTATTATTTATCTCAATGTCTTCTATATATCTAACTTTGTCTTCTAGAGAGAAGCTTTTCCATTTACTGTTACACATGATTATTAGATAGATACTGTGTGGTTTGCAACAGTTTTAAAATTCTGAAACATATCCTGTGACAAATAAGGTATGATCTAGAGGCGGAGCATTCCGGCTCTGTATTCACCTGGGCCATGTCGGTTTGGTGTCTTATTTGTACGAGTCTTTAACCTGGAGGTCACTGATGTAGTGAGGCTGCAGTTTTCACTGTTACATGGCGTATTTGAAGGGTTCAGAGCCATAGTGGGCCAAGCGCCATTTATTAAAAACGGAGAAAGCAAGGGTTAAAGTTAAGTAAATATCATAGTTTAATGACGATTGACATAACATTTAGTTTTAATGTGTATACTTTATATTACTTGCTATATGTTTCTGTTGAATTATGGTAATAACTTCATTTTAACCCTTGTTTTCAACGGTTTAATAAATGACGCTTGGCCCACTATGGTTCTGAACCCTTCATTTATGTTCCTCACATGCCAAAGCTCTCCCGGAGGATTTCAGGAAGTTATTAAAATGTTTTGAAAGTCATGAGACATATCATATGAAGTTTTTTACTTGCTTGTTTAACGAGTTTGTGTTAAGTACTCGGTTATGTAACGTCGATCGGATTGGTGATAGCGAGATTGTATTTGGCAATACGAGGCCGAGTATTCGCCATAGATTACCTCACATTCCCCTTATGGTTGAGGAAACTCTCGGAAAATCCCTACCACGTAATCAACCCAAGTGCAAGTCGGAAACGGCAGGCAAGCGCCTTAGCCGACTGAGCCACCTTGGTAGCTCATATGAAGTGAAAATTAAACTTTATTAGCAATCAAAATGAACAAAATAAACACAATTCAAACTCGATTTAGAAGAATTGCTATTTACATAAGCGAATTACATACAAATCAATTAAATACAATTCAGAATTGCCCTCTTCAATCTGCATATTTGTATTAAATCCACCCTGTATAACAAAGTCAGTAAAGCCTTTTTTATATTAAAGGAATATGAGAAGTGAATTTGTACTTGATTTCCGTGTCGAAGTACGGTACGAAGTTTGATGCAAGAGGGGCAGAACAAACAATTTGTTATAGAAATATAACTTATTCAAGGCAGTAGGCCTATCGATTGGGGGTCAATAATCAATAAACCTATACCTACGTAACGCGCTGAGAAACGCTACAATAACCATACGCTAACACTAATGGGAACATCTGCATTTGGAACGTGTGCATAGCGATTAAATATGCATTACTGTTCCAGCTGTGAATTATCCCGGCTTTGTTATTACCTTGTCCCGTATTGCAATCCTGACGTTTGGTGCGCTTGTATATGGCCTATGTTCCGCTACCAGGTGATGTTAAATTCGTAAGTAACACGATATTTTATCAGACAAATAATTTTTCCTGCCTAACACCCGTATTTCAGTTGCTCTTAATTTTGCCTCGATTCTTGTATTTTTACAGAACTTGGAACTACATCTTGATTACACAACTTTTAACACTGTATTACTTCGGAATATGTGTGATAAGACTTTCCTATGTTAAACTTCAACGTACCTCGTTTACATGTTTCGACTTATAACAATATGAAATATACAGACACACGAAAACACACTCCAACGAAATTCTCAACACACAACTCAACTTCAAAACACACACACTCTTTCACACTACACTATACCACACGAACGTACCCTCACATGTAAACGAGGTACGTTGAAGTTTTTTTTTTAATTTGGTTATTTAACGACGCTGTATCAACTACGAGGTTATTTAGCGTCGATGAGAATGGTGATAATGAGATGATATTTGGCGAGATGAGGCCGAGGATTCGCCATAGATTACCTTGCATTCACATTACATTAAGTCTTATTATACATATTCCGAACTTGGAATTGTTTTATTAAATAGTGATAGGGGCTTCTAATTCCATGAACTACGTATATATACAGAATGATTTCTGAGGATTTACCGCCACTTACGGAGCTTATTTCCTAAGATATTCTGAGCGGAAAATGTCACATAATCATGTGTCCAAATCTCAATATTTTCAGAGTTACACTAATTTTCATTTGTTAGTAAAATAAATTTTTCAATTAGTTTTAAGGGTAAAAGAATAATACAAATAGAGAATGAACTATTCATAAGTTTCATTTCTTTAATTGGTTAGTGTTCTGAAGCTAAAATGTGTTGTCAGTTTCTTTGTACAGATCTTGTTTTTCAATTTTTAACTAAAAATTATATTATTCTTACGCACTTAACACAAAAATTGTTACATATTATACGACTTTAGGAACTTGATTCTTTACAGTTTATGTATCCTAATGTACAGTAGTGGCAAAAAAAAACCGGACCGATCCTTGTAGCTGATACAAAAGAATTCTGTACACTGTATTGTGTCAAACTGTGGTAATTTCAATATGGATAGTGAAGCCAGAGGTATGTACCAGTGGCGTAGCGTCAATGTAAGCTGAAAAGCTCAGCTTCCCCAGTTAATAATAATTTCATAATAAACCTGCAGTCTATGGACAAAATTATTTATTAATTTTAATAGAATTTATATTTACGTGTTAAATATTGTGATGCGGCAGCTCAGGATGATTTGTGATGGAGCAGTAAACAAGAAGCCTGAACACACCAGCTTCAATTCTTCTGTGTAACCCACTCCACAGATTTTCCATCCCTTTCTAACTAAACTATCTTGGTCGCAAGGTTCGCAAGAAGCTAGCTTTGACATTGAAAATAAGTAGTTTCCGAGTTAGTCCTTTTCGTCAGTTGTGTTCAGTTGAAGTTTTAGTGTGCATTGTGGCTGATATAATAAATAATGAGTGAAATAACAGTTCCTGACACCAATTTACTTGAATTTTAGGACAATTCTATTATCAAGACTGACTTACGAACAAAAGTGTGATCTAAAAAACAAATGACCGACTCGCTTGCTGTCAATGAAGGACACAACCAAAAGACAGATGCATACTTACGTAATGATACTAATACATTGACCGTTAATATTGTGATTTCTCTAAGTATGACAGGGAGTGAGCTAATGTTATACTTATACGTGTCTGTTTGTTAAGAGATATGTGTAAACCGTGAAATTATATTTTACTACTTATCATTTGAGGTCATGCCTTATTGGTGTTACTTACGAGGTTCAAACAAATCTTCGACTGCTGACTTGACATTGACTACAATATTTTTGTACTACGTTTTCTCGTATTGCATGAAAGACAACTTGAATTAGCTTCCCCTGCTCAAAATTTCATGCTACGTCACTGGTATGTACTGCTATTTAATGTAAAAATACACAGTTATCTTTGCCGAATAGAGATAGAAATGTAATATTGATGCTAGATGAAAACAAACTCTCAAAGTTTCTTCGTCTGTAAGTTTGAGGCACTGAAGGAAACAACAGACGGTAAGAATCGAACAAATGCAATAATTTTCATAGTTACAATTAATTATACAAGATGGATGTGTTTTGTAACTAGCAAAATTTGAATCTGTGACTCTGAAATCAGCTACAAGGATCGGTCCGGTTTTTTTTTTTTGCCACTACTGTACAGTCTTGGAGAATTTGCAAGAGTGGCGTGATTTTTAAAAATCGTTGTGATAAATGCGTAAGAAAAATATTTTTTTTTGTATAAAAATCGAAAAAAAAAATCTGTACGAAGCAACTGTGAAATTAAAAAAAAAATATTTTTAGCTTCAGAATACTAACTAATTAAAGAAATGATACCTCTGAATAGTTCATTCATTATCTGAAATATTCTTTTACCCATAAAACAAAAGAATAATGATATTTTACAAACAATTTCAAACTCGTGTAACCCTGAAAATATTGAGATTAGGATTCATGTTTATATGACATTTTTTGCTCAGAATGTCTTCGGATATAAGCTCCGTAAGTGTCGTTAAATCCTCGTGAATTATCCTATATATATATATATATATATATATATATATATATATATATATATATATATATGTTTGACGTGAGTACGTCTTTGTTTCGAGGTACAATTAAGCAAATGAAACATATACATACTTTTCGCCGCTATGATCACTAATCCCTAGGACTTAGAATTGCTTCTTTTCTAATGGCAATGTCTTTAATTTTCCTATTATTTGTCCCGACTCTACGAGCTTAGACCACTTAGTTCGTCAGAAACATTCAGGCACCCCAGGCGATGAATCTACATTTCATTCGTAATAAATGATGATGCTGGAGAAATTTTAGGGTGCCATGGGAGGGCCGGATGCATAGCTAATTTTGATATTGAAATTATGATGGAATATTCACAAGCGTAACACGAAGTCTCCGCTAGGTACTGCATTCGCGTGATGGTATCTCTCGCTGCATGACGTCACTAGTATCTGTTACACATTAGATGTGACATTTTTCCCTCTTTGTAGCACCTACTATAAAAAAGTCATTACTTCGAAGTACATACAGTTTATCACTTATTTGTCTTTTTCGAGTCTATTGTCATACTTTTCATTAGACCCAATGCTTGTAGGTTTATACTTGACCTCAGGTTAAAGCAGTAGTGTCAGAGTTGTAAGCTCCGAAACCGGTTGTGGTGCTAGAGACGTCCAGTCGGAGCGTGAACTTGCTTATGTCTGTGGAAGCACCGGAGCTCGCAACGAGTTATAATGGAGCGCTCCGCTCCGTCTAGGCTGTGTCTGACAACGCTGGGTTAATGGTTTCCATGGAAGTACAGAAGTTCCTATTAAAGACCTCCTTCCAACTGGAAGCATATCCAAGTGGTCTATATCCTGTCCTCATAGAAAGATTTCTAGGCAAAATTACTGGTTAGCAGTATCTAACTTTTCTCCTTTTGGAATAAATCTCCGCTGGTAGTCTGTCTCCTAAGGTGACAGATATCTACACCAACAGTGTCGTCTATTCCCTGTCACATTTTCATTATGTCATACAGCTTCTAAGCATGAAGTTACCGCCAGTGTTCTATTGTATCTTCCTAACATACGGAACATTTCTGCATTTTTAAAACGTTTTCTCTCTGCGTACTTTACAACTTTTACTTTAAAGTTTTTTACTGCGAAAATACCAGTACGACTGCAAGGTTTTTTACCTGCTCAGAACCCACCTAAATTTAAAGTACCAAGTACTTTGACATTTCCTAGTCAAATTTCCGTCTTTCTTGGACAGATTTCATTGAGGACTGTTTATTTATTATAGGCTTAAATACAGCTTCTGCTTAGTGTTAAAAACAACGAAAAATTGCTTTTAAGGAAACTAAGATAATAAAGTCGCATGTTTTCACTCCGAGCAACACCTGATCTCTTTCCATGCTTGATAGAGATTGTTAAAAATCTGCAGCACAAGAAACAGCACTCATGGGAAATGAAAACTGTCGTATCGCTGCAGTTACAAGCCCGAATACACATGTCTAACCAGGTGCGTTTATGTTCTTTCTGTGAAGGGAGAAAGAGGCCCTGCGCGCGCACGTTTTTAAAGCGCAGTTAGAGCTGGTACCCTGGTGCAGCTACGAGAGACTGAAGCAGACGGGACGACAAACCGTGTTCTGTCTACCCCACATGCAGTATAGGGGAGTAGTGGGTACAGTGAGACACAAAATATTAAGACATATGAATGCAAGTCATAATTCAAGTTTTTTAAAAATCAAGTGCAATAGAAGCAGATATTAAAACAGGGAGTATAATAATACATAAACAAAAATGTTAATAGATAAAGGACATAATATACAATACGTATTTGTCAAAAAATGAAAATGTCTCACTGTTCCCATTCAGGAGGGTACAGTGAGACATCACAGTGTCTATTAACGGACATTGAAATGATTTACATTTATTTCAAAAGAAAACAGAAACTTGCTGTCTCTTTATCTTGACATGTTCTGTAGGCTTATTTAGAATCATTTTGATGTCTGACTTCGAAACCATTGAAACATCTGGAACATTTTCCATGACATTTCAAACTTTTGCGAAAAAATGAAATGAATTTTTGGTGACAACAAAGCTTATAATTATAAGAATTTAATGTAATTCTTTATTATTATTAAACATTTTCTTAAATTTTGTGAATAATTTTTTATTTATGAAACCATTAAAATGCAATATATCCATTGTTTTAAGCTACAGTTCCTAAATTGGTTACTAGTATGTTCATTTTTAATGTTAGTTACTGGTAAATGTAATGTTTGTTTTTGCAAATCATTGGTACATGGGGACAGTGAGACGTCTCAGTGTACCCTTCAATGGAATGTCTTACTGTTCCCTTTACACATAGTTAATTTAAAAATGACGCCATCACTTCAAAATTAAAACAAGAAAGACGAAACTTTGCCAAACATAATCTCAAATACCATTGCATTAGGTAACAAAACATTCATACAGTATATATCTCATTTGTATATCCAATATAGCCTTCGTTAAACACAAGCCAAAATTTTACTTCTAGAGTCAAAAATTACGAATTATTTTTTCATCACTCACCTTTATAACTAGAATCAAATCGAGCATGAAAATACTGTTACTTTACTCATGCAACATACAACTCTACTGTTACCAACATCTCAACACCAAAATTTACTATCTAATAAAAAATGTCTCACTGTTCTCCCTGTCTTACTGTACCCACTTCTCCCCTACACCATGGCTGCAGGAAACTTATTTCTGAGGCGTTTAAAATAGATTACGCGGAACTTTATTAGTTTCATCGGAAGTTAAAAGAAATCTGTTGAAATTTGAAAAGAACATATAAAAAATGTAATAAATACATGTATGAATTATTTCGTGCTTTTGGATATACGATGCCTACCCTGTCTCCCCTGAAGCTGTGCCACTGTGTATATTCCATTTTGTGTTGAATTAGCTTTTACCGTTATACAGCAGAAATTAAATGGGCTCAAAAACTCAGTTTTACAGCATGTTTATATTGCAGAATTTGCAGAAATTGAGAGTCCAACATTGTATTAATTGCTTTTTGTATATGCAACTCTTTATAAGGCATTTTCTAGCCTCTGCTCTCATTTTAATGGGGTTTGATAACATCTTGTATTCCAACTAGTTTTTGTTTGTTTTAAAGATTGCGATAAGAGTCGATTTAATTACAATCGATTGTGTACACATCAAGGTGCAGGTCAAACTGATATTTTGTTCGGTGTTTCTCAGAGTTCAGTGCCCTAGCAGTTTAACCACCACCTCTTGTGTGTTTACTTTGCTCATCTAAGCCTCTGTTCCTATTGATCCATGTAACCTAACAAAAACAACTTCGAAATTCCTGTAACCTCGCGGATTTGCCTTTCATTTCTATAGCTTACCGCTCCCATGCAGACTGTGGCAGGAGGATTATAAATTGATTGATTATATTGGTTTATATCCTGCGTTTCAACCAACCACGGTTACGGAATGCAATGAGTTCCACAAGAACTCGATTCCACTTTGGTCAGCATGAAGAGGATTTCACTTTGGGAAATTTGAGATGCTTGGGATTTTATGTTTTCGGAATCTAGCATGTGTTCCTATAATCTTAATAGATTGGGGAAATGCACGCTATGAATCAGTTCAATTACATTTTGTGGCATTTTCATGTAATCTGAGAGGAATGGCTATGTAACTTCGGATATTCGGACGGTGCTGGTTATATTTAGAGAAGGAAAAATGAAAATTTATTTCTGTTGCACTATGACTAGATGAGGGGGAGAATGAACTGGAAACACTATCTCCTGGCTTAGTTGCCTCATGAGAGGTGCCCAATTGGTGTCACTTATTATATTTCAACCTGCCCTCGGACAGTTGACTAAACAGCAACAATAACTAGAAGCTTTTTTTATCTTCACTGTATTGTCTCATGCGATGACATTGTGCGTTTCTCATTATGAGATGACGGAGACTGATTTAATATCTGTGATTTTCTGGGGTTTCAAAATGTATTTAATTATTTTTGTAGGCCTATTTATTTATTTATTTAACTATTTCTTTGTGTATTTATTTATTTATTTATTTACTTATTTACTTACTTACTTACTTATTTACTTAATTACTTATTTATTTATTTACTTATTTACTTATTTATTTATTTATTTATTTACTTACTTATTTATTTATTTACTTATTTATTTACTTACTTATTTACTTATTTATTTATTTATTTACTTATTTACTTATTTATTTATTTATTTACTTACTTACTTAGTTACTTACTTACTTACTTATTTATTTATTCATTTATTCATTCATTCACTCATTCACTCACTCACTCACTTACTCACTTATTTATTTATTTATTTATTTATTTATTTATTTATTTATTTATTCATTCATTCATTCATTCATTCATTCATTCATTCATTCATTCATTCATTCATTCATTCATTCATTCATTCATTCATTCATTTATTTATTTATTTATTTATTTATTTATTTATACGCATGGAGAGAGATCTAAACCAAACTCATCAGGTTGATCAGGAAAAGAGGGCCATTTATGAACCTTGTATTCCCTACCTTAGTGCCAAGTATAAAATCCCTCTCTTCAAGTGGTCAGTGACAGGTTTATTTTTTGGTGCTCGGAGTTCTTTACCAAAATTTACATATGATTTTTTAAAAGAATTATCAATATCATCTTTTGAAATTCAAAAAATCATCTCGCAAATTGTTAAAGATTCCCTGCAGATTATACAGTTTCATTTATACCACTCAGAAGGCCGTAATTAAGGATATACTAATTTTAAATAAACTCTTTTATTTATAAGTAGACTATAATTTTATTTATTTATTTATTTACTTATTTATTTATTTATTTATTTATTCTGGTGTTGTTAAGGCCATCAGGCCTTCTCGTCCACAACACCAGGAATACAAATACAATAATAGAAATAAACAGAAAAAAAATACACTATAATATACAAAGTAAAGCTACACATCATCTTCTAAGATTTTATTTTATAATTGATAATAAATGGTGCTTAATTATTACATTTTATTTTTATAACAATATTCATATTTAATTGATTATATTTGTTTGCTATTAATTTCCGGATCCTCGTGATCATCCTTAATTAAGGCCGGACGAGTTATTTCTCTCTCCCTATTTATTTATTTACTTTTAAATCATTATTTAAATTTATTTATTTATAATTTGTTATATATTTTTGTTATTTTTTACTATTACCATGGGTGTAGCTATTCTAACCACCCCCTGTTTCACATCCACAAACACGTGTGGGACCGTGGAACTCGCTATGAAATGTTTACATCGTCCCTATTTGATACTAAAGAGCATACTCGATAGTTTGAACAGTTTCCGTACAATATAAACCGATAAAATTTCCTAAGGCTGTTTTTGTACGTCGCAAACTGAGCATGACATGATATTGAAAATGTTCTCAAACTCTAGAAAAAATGTTATTTTTTTATTCTTTTATTCTTGTGCGTGTAAACTAAAAATATATGAGCCTAAAGGTAATTACGTCTACTAAAAGAACATTCTGGACTGCTCACAGGAATGAAGAGGAAATGGATAAAAAAGAGGCAATCCTAGAAAAGTTTATTATTATTACTATTATTATTATTATTATTATTATTATTATTATTATTATTATTATTATTATTATTATTATTTGTGCTTAGAATAAGAAACAAAGTAGACAAATAATTTTATAAAAAAGACATTTGAAAATTAAAATCTCCGTAATTTTCAATATACAATAGTTTACCCATACATATAAGAATAACAAATATATAATTATATGTAACTTGCCTTATTACAATTAATAATAATGTACAATTTCAGTTTGTCAAAAGAGATCTCTTCTACGTTCGGGAAAACAATATTTTGTACCCCGAAAATATTTGTTCTACGGCACTAGATGTACCTAGAAAAAAATCTGAAATATGATATAGTATATTCCATACTGTATCACTAACTGAACAACAACAGCATTTGGTATATGACAAATCACATTAAGGCTATAATTCGTTTCAAGAAGACTTTTAATTTTTACTTCAGTGATTTTTGGAACTTCTCTGGATTGGTACATACAATATATTTGAATAATAACATTACCCTAACACATCTCGCGGCGTCAGTCATTTCTGTATTTCTGGACTGCTGTTTGCTACAGGCAATTGTGTGGAGAGCTATTGAATGATACCAACATTATACATAGGTCAAGAAATACAGTTATGTCTACCTGAGTCAGACTTCGAAGTACAATGTTTCTCTTTACTGTTGCATTTCTTTTGCAAAAAAAATAATAATATACCGTATTAGAGTGAACTAATATTCAATTTCTAGATTACAATATATTTGCGCATTACATATTTTTCAGTAAACGTTTTCTTTATTTGTTGACATATGATTATCAGCAAAACTTGAAGTACTGCATTCAACTTCCTGTTACTGGAAGATTTAAATTTTGCCACGTTAAAATCCGCTCACTAAACTGTACAACTCCAATGCGAACGTTAGCACATAATGAAACGGTTTTTCTACTGTACGTGTTCCTATAATGTAGTTACAAAAGTCATTCATCTAGACTTACGGATACAGTTTTGAGTTGTTTTTATGAACAGAGTATAGCATACACAGAAGATAGCTAGTGTGACAGAGCCGGTATGATCTATATGCGTGGCTGCACTCAACCGGAAAACTATGTTTTGGTACGAACTTCTCAGTCCTAGTTATTAAATATTTTGAAATTGTAAATGTTATATGTTAAAATATATTTCAATTGTAAACTATGTAGTTTTACGTTGAAATTTATAAAACGTTTCGCTGTTATAAATATATCCCTCAAATTTATTAGTTTAATTCATGAATTTAAATACTATTATAGTTACAATCATGCCATGGTATGAAAGAAAGACTTCCTGTTCTCCGGTCAGGCGCTCTACCACTGAGCTATCGAGTTCGTCTCACGCCAAAGGCTTGGAATTATCCTTTCATACTGGCGACTCTGTTATAGAGTACTGTCCATAGCGTCTGATCTAATCAGCACTGCTTATGGGTTGAAAGAAACTTTTACAAATGTAATCTAGTAAAATGAAAATTACGTTTAATTCAGTTAAAATTGAAGTATTAAATGCTGATCTCGAAGTTTCTTTTCCCTCATCGCTATCCAGGTATCAGAGGCACTTTAAAGCATCTCTTTGGTGATCTCTTGACAAAAAATTTACATATTTTCATTTCACTGAAACTTCCTTAGCTGTGTACTTAACTACTCCGGAATGTTTTGAATAAAAATTATGGACACTTACATTGTATTTGTATTAACAATGTTACTCAGTAATTACAACAAAGGTTTGACATAGAAATAACTTTAATTTTTATGGCTGTATGATTTACATATGACTTTCTTTTTTGTTTCAGGTAAGTGGAGGAGAGATACTTCAACTGCTGTGTTTGTTAAGTACAAAAAATGCTTCGTAATTATTCATATTTAACTTATTTTAGACGTAGTGAATACTATATAAATATGCTCGTAGCGTGATCTAGCATCCTGTAGATACTGTGTTTTCAATATATAGTTATACAGATATTATGGAATTAAAGAAAAAATGGAATACATTTAGAGGTTGAATTCTTTCCTCTCCTGTAGAATTTAGAGTTAGTATGTTAAAACCTTCTTGATCGGTTTGTGTGTTACTTTATAGCATCCATAACATCGTCTTTAAGTTTTCTCGGCGGTTTTCATGCGTTCCTCTGCCATTACCTAGAGGTTTACCATATTTAATCTTATCTTGAAGCTTCTGAAAAGAACTGGGATTAATGTTATAAAATTTAATTTGATGGATTATTTGGTTGAAAATATATGAGATTCGCCTTTAGTTGTACAATGTTGAAACAGTCATAATATCTTAAAGCCAGGACATTCAGCAAATGTGGCAACATTTTGTCGAAGGTAAACAAGGGCAACTTTTTCAACTATTGTTGTAAGTTTAAACAAACAACCATGTCTGTATAATAAGAAACAGAGTTTATCCGTGGAAAAGAAACGAGCTTACAGTACATACCAATATATTTCATGAAATTTCAGGGAGGTTTATGAAAACAGATTAGGTGGAGTTAGTTGTCCTCAAACGCATAAAACACCATTTTTTTTATGTTCAGAGGTAAATAATTAATTATATTAATATTTTGTTTTGGTCCAATTCAGTTTATTAGGCTATTAGACATACAATAATAGGCTTTTAATACATATATTGAACAAACATATTATAATACATTTTAAAAACACTAATAGGCCTATAATTAAACAAATAAAATTGGATTAAAACAGTGAAACTATGAAATTTTTAGAAACTATTAAATTAATGAAAAACACTTCACCCTTAATGTACTAATTGTAACTAGATGTAATTAAATGTATTTATTAAAACAATTTCATACAAAAGTGTGTTAAAACACACCAACAGAGTCAAAAACATTATTTAATAACGAATTATAAAATATAGGTAGTTTTAAAACTATTGATTGGTAACAAAGGTCTGCATCGGACGTTTTCGCTCGAGCGCCAAGTAGTTCATAGCATAATCCGATAGATAGCGCACATGCATGATGGGTAAAATTGTCACGAGCGATAAATCCTCGAACGGTATAAGCTGAGCGTTAGACATTCGTTCTTGTTACAGTGATCAACTGTGTAATAACATCATAGATGTTTATCATTTCAAAACTTTGCAGTGTTTAACTAACCTCTCCATAGTACAACTACAAAACTTGCTTTAAAATGTAATATAAATGTTGTAGGTAAATGTTTTTTTTTCTTTTTCCACACAGGAATGATTTTGTTTTTGCCACATCTGATAGATGTTATTGGGTGTAAATGTAATTATTATATACGGAGAACACAATCACGATAATGCAAGAATGGTATAAAGTTTTCTAGTAATAATAATAATAATAATAATAATCATCTCTAATAATTAGTATATCAATCTTTACGTCTGTAACAGTTGTGCAGCTTGATTATTTGCTTTATTATATTTTCTGTGACGTTATCTCTGTACTAATATTGTTATTAATCTACTGCTATATCAATAATATTTTGTAAAGCGTTTCTACATTGTCGCAGTATATAGGCGGAACACTATGTATGGACCTATCATATTATATATGTGGTAAATCAAATATTGAATAATTATTAATTCGCAATAATAACTGTATATCGAAGTTTTTTATACTATTTTATTTATAACTTCATGTTCCTGTTTTGGTACGCTCCATTGACTGTTCCATTAAACGTTTGTCATAAACGCAGAAAATAAAGCCTTGTTTTTACCTTGTGAGCAAAACATAATATGTGTACCTTAGCTGTCGCCTTCCATACAAGATAAGACATGTCGGTGAGATAACCTTGTACCGTGCTCGTATTTATTACGAGCGTATCACGACCGATCGTATCTCACTCGAGGGTGCAACACTCGACAGAGTTCATGCGAGCGATTTAACTCCAATGCAGCACTCTGATTGGTAACTTACAATAATGACTGGGAAGCTTATTATATAATTTAATCCCCATAATGGAAAAGTTTATGTTGCTCTTATGTAATCTACAATATTGAATATGAATTTTTTCACTATTTATAATTTTATATTCATATATGTTAACCACTAATGATATTTTGTACAGTGTAAAGTACTAGATCATAATTATATAATTTATAACTATGCAAAAAGAAAAACGAGTTCACCAAAATATTCAAAAGTTTTTAACTTACTATGAAAGTAACTAATACAACCTTTTTTACATAAGAAAATATATTCTTTTGTTATTTTATAAAATGAAGCACTTTTTATGTCCTTAAGTTCAGCATATTATTGTCATGTACTACGTAATGCAAAGACAAACATACAAATTCCAAAATTTGGGACATCTGGCCGACATCTACGGCTGACCACTAGGATCCAGAATACGAAGCAGAGGTTAAATTAAAAATACAATATGATTGCGGAGAGAATACGGAACAATGATAAATTTAAAAAATAAAGTACAATTTGATTTCGGAGAAACATCAGATGAAAATTCATTGAAGAGTAGGCTTAATGAAATTAAGTAAAACAAAAAAAAAAATTGTATATATATATATATATATATATATATATATATATATATATATATATATTACATAGTATTATACAAGTGATTGTGTAAAATGGATAATGAATCTCTCAATACCATTAGACAAATATTGTTAATGTAATATTTTCAAATACAATTTTAGTTGGAATTAAAATTTCTTCTCTCCTGTAAAATTTAGAATTTTCATGTCAGATATTAAGCTATTAAGTAATACAGTAAAAATATTACACTTCCACAGCTTAAAAGTAGATAAATAATGATCTCAGGCACAAGTTTAAACACATTTAATACTGAAATTATTCGAAACAAAAAAATCATTACGAATCATAATCAAAATTTGAAAACTATTTGAGTCTACTAATGTGACATTAGACATAGTTTTTTTGCACTAATATCTGTATGTTTGATTTTATGAAGCAACTAAGAAATTTGCAAAACAAAGATAAGCAACTCTGTTCATTTAATAGTGCAGTATCTTAGATTTAAACAGTCTGAATGAAGGAAAACGTCGCCTATGAACTTCGTACTTTTATAATCTTGTACTTCAGATTTACAAGGAGAGGACACGCTCTGTATATCACCGAATTAAATCAGATTTTGTGACATGAAAGTACAAGACACACTGTTTAAAGTCATACCTGGTAAGGGTGGCCAATGACCCCTCGTTTTGGAAATATTGACTATTGTTTATGACATACTTCGGTTAGGTGCCTAATAGGGAAGCATTAGACTTTATAACGGCGTAGCTCATGTGGTTGGATGCTGAGTTATCATCCAGACAACCCGAGTTCGAATCCTAATGCCTTCTAATTTTTTGAAGCTTGATATTATTATTATTATTATTATTATTATTATTATTATTAGTATTATTATTATTATTCACTTTCAGTTGTCAGCTCCTATATTCAAAGCCATGTTGAAATATGCGTAGTATGCATCAAAATTGATAAACGAACGAGAAGTGTTTGTGAATGTGAAGGATATCTGTTTCGCAGCAGAAGTGCGGAAAAATGTGTGTGACTGTGGACAACCTTCATTCATTTGCTGTGCATGGTGCAGGAAATATGTATGTTTTGTGTGTTTTCATGACATCATAATGAATCGAGTACGAAATGAAATGGAATAAATGCTACAGAAACAGAACAAACACCAGTGACACATCTTACCTTCCTACGTGAGCAGTATTTCATTGTTTTTCCTTTACAATACAATGTTAGTTAATTAGTAATCAGTTTAAAACATGATGATGCATTCAATACATTGAGAAATATGATATAGGTATGTAAATAGATAACTGTGATCACAATATTAATCATTATTAAAAGAAAAAAATATAGAACCATTTAAGATTCGAACTCAGGTTGCCTGGATAACAACTCAGCATCCAACCATATGGGCTACGCTGTTACACAGTATAATGCTTCCATATTGAGCACCTAACGGAAGTATGTCACAAACAATAGCCAATATTTCCAGAACGAGGGGTCATTGGCCACCCATACCAGGTATGACTTTAAACAGTACTTCTTGTACTTCATCTCACACAATCTTATTTAATTCGGTGATATACAAAGCGTGTCCTCTCCTTGTTAGTAATTGAGAGAGAATCGCGAAGAGCCGTTATTTTTAGCGAAATATACTTGAACAGTCGGGTTTGTAATTTATAATCTTGAAGTCTTCATCTTCTTTATGTTGCAAGTTGGTCTGCAATTGCGACAAATGAATAGGCCTCAAACCACCGTGTGTTCCGTATTAGAAAATCGACCGCAGTTGTTTTACTATTTATGACTAACCATAGCCGAGCGTTTGGTTTTCCAATATCTGATAAAATGAGGTATTACGGGCTATACTCGTCATAAATAACGCTTGTAATAACAGGTAAAATTGGCCTCGTTGTTCCTGCTGTTGGAAATGGAGTATGGCAGAGAAAGAAAGGGAAAGAAAAAGAGAATGGAAGGAATGTGTGCACACTCCTGTAACAAATAAAATTAAAGGAAAACATTTCATCTGCTGAGTTTAGAAAATATAGATAGGAAAAACAAAATGAAATAAACAGGAAAGAAAAAGAGTAAAGAAAGCGAATGGAAACGAGAAATAGAAGTAGGGAAAAGTAAACTTGAGACTGAAATAAAAAATATAGAGAAAGGATAAAGAAAAAGAAGTAAAGAGGGACGTACAGAAGTTTGGGAACCACTGATGTAGAAGAATAAGTAGGAGAAGATGATTATGTCAATTTAGTTGAAAGACTACAACATGTTCATAATGTACTCGTAAATTTGACCATATAACGCCATCTTTTGAAGTTCTTTCTTGGGTCCGCCTAAAGTAATATAGAATAGCACATTCTTTATCTGTTCTGTTTAGAATATTATTTATTTCTACTCCAAAATATCTGAGAAGTCGCTTTGAATATCTTACAACGTTACAGAAACAACATCAGGCCTTATTACCCATTCCTCGTCACCGTACCTCTTTCTATTCATCCTCTTTCACCGTGTCAGTTTGTCGCCTATGGAACTCCTTACCTCGTCATGTCAGGGATTGCCGAACGGTTAATCAATTTAAATTAAGAACTACATAGTTTTACATGAAATTGATTTGTGAGTGTTAGCCGATTTTTATAGGTTATTCTGAGTGTATATAAATTGTCATTTAGGCCTATCATAAAGTAGAATTAGGATATGAATTCTAAATAACATAATTATGTATCATGTTTAGTTAATATTTCATTATAGCCCATATAAGCTTGTTAGTGTGCATGAAAATTATTTTCATATCTAAGTATGACTTTCCTATTTTTATCATTGTTTCATTATGTATTTTAATTCTGGTAGTGTGGAAGAGAAGGCCTCATGGCCTCAACTCTACCAGAAAAAAAATAAACAAATAAATAAATACATATATGGATGGATGCATGGATCGATGGATGGATAGATGGATGGATAGATGGATAGACAGACAGATAGATAGATAGACAGACAGACAGACAGACAGACAGATATACAGACAGACAGATAGCTATATAGGTAGGTAGATAGATAGGTAGGTAGGTAGATAGATAGATAGATAGATAGATAGATAGATAGATAGATAGATAGATAGATAGATAGATAGATAGATAGATAGATAGATAGATAGATAGATAGATAGATAGATAGATAGATAGATAGATAGATAGATAGATAGATAGATAGATAGATAGATAGATAGATAGATAGATAGATAGATAGATAGATAGATAGATAGATAGATAGATAGATAGATAGATAGATAGATAGATAGATAGATAGATAGATAGATAGATAGATAGATAGATAGATAGATAGATAGATAGATAGATAGATAGATAGATAGATAGATAGATAGATAGATAGATAGATAGATAGATAGATAGATAGATAGATAGATAGATAGATAGATAGATAGATAGATAGATAGATAGATAGATAGATAGATAGATAGATAGATAGATAGATAGATAGATAGATAGATAGATAGATAGATAGATAGATAGATAGATAGATAGATAGATAGATAGATAGATAGATAGATAGATAGATAGATAGATAGATAGATAGATAGATAGATAGATAGATAGATAGATAGATAGATAGATAGATAGATAGATAGATAGATAGATAGATAGATAGATAGATAGATAGATAGATAGATAGATAGATAGATAGATAGATAGATAGATAGATAGATAGATAGATAGATAGATAGATAGATAGATAGATAGATAGATAGATAGATAGATAGATAGATAGATAGATAGATAGATAGATAGATAGATAGATAGATAGATAGATAGATAGATAGATAGATAGATAGATAGATAGATAGATAGATAGATAGATAGATAGATAGATAGATAGATAGATAGATAGATAGATAGATAGATAGATAGATAGATAGATAGATAGATAGATAGATAGATAGATAGATAGATAGATAGATAGATAGATAGATAGATAGATAGATAGATAGATAGATAGATAGATAGATAGATAGATAGATAGATAGATAGATAGATAGATAGATAGATAGATAGATAGATAGATAGATAGATAGATAGATAGATAGATAGATAGATAGATAGATAGATAGATAGATAGATAGATAGATAGATAGATAGATACTTCTAATCTCCATCCGTCGTAAGGAACATGCAACGTAAACAAAGCTAGTAAGTATCGTTCCGCGATAGTTTGTTCTGATGGAGAGACTGCTGCAGTGATACTATTTGCGGTACAGTCAATTACAACGTCATATAATTATTACTTTGTATTGGACGTTATGCATTCAATTTCTGTTTGAAAAACATTACAGTACATTAAATCATAGGAAATTCAATTTGATATATACCGTAACAAGCAATGTTTTATTCCTATAACAATATCTTCACCTCACGCATTCATGCAAACAGACTTCATTGCCTGTTGTTTAATTTTATATATATATATTTGTACTAAATGCAAAACTTACCGATATTCTAGTCGCTGATAGTTTCACGAAGAAGGCTTACTCCCAAGTCAGAATCACTATCGGAATCGCTGGAAGAAAAATCATTTCCGATGTTAATAATTAAACTGTCCACAACATGGTCTACTTTTCCATCGAGTTCTCACATCCGCTTCTCTTCAGAAATCACATGTCTGATATGTTGCCACACCTCGGCCGTGATCTCTTGTAAGACAGCGTGGACAAGCTCCCGCACCTCGCGTAATTTGAACGTCCGACTACTCTCTTTTCCCCCACTTCTTAACGGTTTACCTTTAGAATGTTCGATAATATCACTCGCTTCTGCCACTGTCACTGCGACTGGATCAGCCATAATCACACAGTATTCCAAGCGAGCGATACGACACATGATGCCCTACCAGTACTACTGCAAACTGTCGTGCGAACTGACTTACTTACTTACTGGCTTTTAAGGAACCCGGAGGTTCATTGCCGCCCTCACATAAGCCCGCCATTGGTCCCTATCCTGAGCAAGATTAATCCAATCTCTATCATCATATCTCACCTCCTTCAAATCCATTTTAATATTATCTTCCCATCTACGTCTCGGCCTCCTTAAAGGTCTTTTTCCCACCGGCCTCCCAACTAACACTTTATATGCATTTCTGGATTCGCCCATACGTGCTACATGCCCTGCCCATCCCAAACGTCTGGATTTAATGTTCCTAATTATGCCAGGTGAAGATTACAATGCGTGCAGTTCTGTGTTGTGTAACTTTCTCCATTGTCCTGTAACTTCATCCCTCTTAGCCCCAAATATTTTCCTAAGCACCTTATTCTCAAATACCCTTAACCTATGTTTCTCTCTCAAAGTGAGAGTCCAAGTTTCACAACCATAAAGAACAACCGGTAATATAACTGTTCTATAAATTCTAACTTTCAGATTTTTTGACAGCAGTCTGGATGATAAAAGCTTCTCAACCGAATAATAACAGTCATTTCCCATATTTATTCTGTGTTTAATTTCTTCCCGAGTATCATTTATATTTGTTACTGTTGCTCCCAGATATTTGAATTTCTCCAATTCTTCAAAAGATAAATTTCCAATTTTTATATCTCCGTTATAAATGCGGGATGATGTAAATACTCAGGATTTATATTATTGGTTACATACAATTATATCAGTGACTCAACCATCGTGTAAGATATTTATTTCCGTGTCACATACGGTTTAAATGTATATTTCTGTATGAGAACAGATATGAAAGACGCTAAATAAAAGGGAACTATTTTCTTCTAGAGCATTGTAGGTGATGCGGTCAAGCACCAATCATAGTACAGGGACATCATTTTATTGTTACTAATATTTTTAATATTAACCTGGCTATACCTTTGGATTAACGGTTGAAAACAAAAAACACCGTTTCCTATCCCTTCCACGAACGGAGTTCGATGATACTGACGTAAAATACAAACAAATCACTTTACTAGGTATAGGAGGGGAGAAAAATAGTTCGTCCATTTACGTAAACTAGGAAATGTCGCAAGTTTGAGTTTCATAATTTTCATTAGGATTTTGTTTAATCAAAATACAGTACAGTATTAACAATAAGTGTTTTTACTCACGAACTGAGTTATCCATGCGAACGTATTCATTATGCAGTGTATATTATACTGTCTACAGCACATTAGCGTACAATATAGAGAATGAAGTTAAATTGAAAAATAATCATAATATGGATATTTAAACACATTTTTGGAAATGGTGTCGTTCATTTCGATACAGGCTTGACTTTTTTGTGCATATTATCGCACTATAGACTATTGCATCTGATTCCAATTACCAGTTTCGTCCTTCGTACTAGTAACTCATGCTGAACTAATTCTGTACCTTGTCTATAAAATAGTACCTTACGTACTGCAAATTCAATCTTCACTTCTGCCCGATCCGAAAAGATAAAATTACTCAGACATTCTATCTACTGTCCGTTCAAGTAATTATGTCGCAGGATCGTAGAAAGAGGGGAAATCAAGTAACAGTTAATTACTTAACTTATTTAATTTATTTTAAACAGTTGTATAATATTACAACAGAAATTAATGTTTTCGGAAAAGAGCCAAGCCAGCCCAGCCACTAGCTTTACAGAGGGGCGAGTAAAAGTAGGTGGGGAAAATCGGGATGCAACGTAGGCAAACGGACGACACTACCTGTGCGAAAATATGATTCAATATTGAAAGCACTTTCGTCACTGGAATATGCGAACATATTTCTGAAACGTATTATACTCACTAACTCAGTACTATATGCGACCTTGGTTCTGTGTGGAGGACAGTTGGAACTTCATTAGTAGAAGGGATGGGAGTGAAATACATACAAAAACTCAGGTACAATAAAAATTGAAGTAAAAATAAAATGATGTCCCTGCACTTCCAATCATGTGGTTCTATTTACGTTGCTTATGACATTATGAACCCTGCTTTCTTTATCTGGAAGAGAAATACCGCATACCCGCTTGTCGCTGGGAAGTAAGTGGCTTGCTCTTTGGTGCAAGGGGCACTATATCAAGATTTTATATCAATTTCTTTCATCGTTTCCATATCGATCTTTTGAAACTTCAAGATATAGCCATTAATGTTTTAAGACATTCCTTGTTAATTATAAATAACCATCTGTACAGCTCTATATATGAAAAATAAATTATTCATGCCGAGGATAGCTGCCCCCCAAAAATAAACTAAATTACAATAAAATAAAATTTAAATTAAAAATAGAATATTGTTGATCTACAATTAATTTAGGTTTTGTTACCATTCGGTACCCCTTTTTCAAGGGCAGCTATCCTTTTTGGATTCTTCTCCCTTATGATGGACGGAGTTTACTTATTGATTAGTCAACTATCTAGACAGGTCTGAACCTCACAAGTGATACCAAGGCATCACTTATAAAGCAACTATGCCAGGAGATAATGGCGTAGGGTGGAAATATATTTTTAGTCTTTAAGACTCAGACATTCAAACCCAAACAGCACAGAAGGTGCAATTTTTATTCTCATAATTTACACAGACATTATCGGGTGGAGTTTTATGCCCTAAAATGAGGCAGCTAGTATTCTGTCGCATTGCCTACAGTTTCTATGCTGCTCATCGCCAGCTGGCACGTATGATTGAAACGATTTCGTTAAATAAACATAGCTGCGTGCAGGAAGCTCATTGTATCAGGAGGTGTGGTGGGTCCTGTGATTGGCAGTTATGATAACAGCTCGTATGTGAGAATTCGGAAGTGACGTATTAACAATTAGAGCTACAATTGGATAGTAATGCTCAGACAACCCCCCCATCCATTCAGCAGTTATAATCAATCACATTCAGTACAGTTCTAACAAGCTGGAGGCTGTAAATTCAGGACGCCATATATATCCGTCTCGTGTTTAACATATCTGCAGAAACTGTCACATTAAAGTACTTCCCTCTGCACCAGGATCCTCACAAATGAGGACTGTGTTCCTGAATGTGTGTAGGCGTAGTTGGAAAACTTGCATAACAAGTAGCTTTGTATAATTGTTCTAAAAGTGGAAATATTTCCCTGTAAGTAGATATTATTCGTGTTTTTGGAAAAGCTGCCTATAACGTACCATATTTGTAAATAATTTTTATGAATATAAATGCTCTTATATTTATTTCTTTATTAATTTAATTTATTTATTTCACCAGGTAACTAGTTAGAAAGTACAAATCCAGGCTCGTGTACGGTGTGGTCTTAGCCAATAATATAACATAAAATTTACAAGGACAGTTTACTAAATACAGTAATTAATATAGTCGACAGAAATACAAGGTAACAAAATCCTTTCGCTCATTTTATATAACATGAATACTTACATACTTACTTACTTACTGGCTTTTAAGGAACCCGGAGGTTCATTGCCGCCCTCACATAAGCCCGCCATTGGTCCCTATCCTGAGCAAGATTAATCCATTCTCTACCATCATATCCCACCTCCCTCATATCCATTTTAATATTATCTTCCCACCTACGTCTCGGCCTCCCCAAAGGTATTTTTCCCTCCGGCCTCCCAACTAACACTCTATATGCATTTATATATCATGAATAATTAGGCTATATAAATTTCTTTTTTAAAAGCTTCAATTTTAAAATATTTCAAATTTGGAAAGTGGTTTGTAATTTTACGATAAAAGTTTTGGGCCGAAACTGGCACCATGTTTAAGAGCTGCACTTATACCTCTGACATTTAAGCTCAATTAATGGGGAAGTAGACTTTTATCTTCGAGTACAATATTCATGTCGATTAGATTTATTTGATTTCTGGGGTACTGTATTATATGTACTGTTACATCCATATTTTCCAGTGTATGTGCGTGTAGTGTAATAAATAAATTATGGTTTATTTAACGATGCTTGCAACTGCAGAGGTTATATCAGCGTCGGTGGTGTGCTGGAATTTTGTCCCACAGGAGTTCTTTTACATGCTAGTAAATCTATTGACATGAGCCTGTCGCATTTAACACACTTAAATGACATCGACGTGGGCCAGGATCGAACCGCAACCTCGAGCATAGAAAGCCAGCGCTGTACCAGCTACGCTATCCAGACCGACGCACGTGTGTATGTATGCTTGGGTGTAATATATGATACTGCGCTATGAATGTGTTACTTTATGTTTTCTTGAGTATTTTATTTTACGACGTTTATCAAAATCTGAGGTTATATAGCGTCTGAATGAGATGAAGGTGATAATGCCGGTGAAATGAGTCCGGGGTCCAGCACCGAAAGTTACCCAGCATTTTCTCATATTGCGTTTAGATAGATTTGGAAGTAAATCCCAAAAATACGAAGTACATGATAATAACCAAAACATAGTACCAAATAGGAATTTATTCTTTGAAAATGGGGAAAAATTCAGACACCTTGGTGCAACAGTAAAAAATATAGGTAATACTCGAGAGGAAATTAAACCCAGAATAAATAATTGTGTGAAATGTCTGTTATTATTCGGTTAAGAAGATTTTGTCATCTAGTATGCTTTCAAAAAAACTGAAAGTTAGAATTTATAAAACAGTTATATTGCTGGTTGTTACGTATAGTTGTGAAACTTTGACTCTCATTTTGAGAGAGAAACAGAGGTTGAGTGTTTGAGGATAAGGTGCTTAGGAAAATGTTTGGGACTAAGAGAGATGAAGTTAAAGGAGAATAAAAAGTTACATAACGCAGAACTGCACGCATTGTATTCGTCACCTAAAATAATTAGGACTATTAAATCCAAAGTTTTAGATGGGCAGGGCATGTAGAACGAATGGTTGAATCCAGAAATGCATATAGGGTGTTAGTTGGGAGACATGAGGGTAAAAAGACTTTGGGGAGGTCGAGATGTAGATGGGAAGATAATGTTATAATAGATTTGAGGTAGTTGGGAAATGATGCTAGGCAATAAACCTCCGAGCTGTAAAAGTCATTTGCAAGTAAGTATTAAATATATTTGCAACCTGTCGGTCCATAAGGCCTATAAACTTACCAATAATATACTAAGTCATTCAAATTTCAGATATTGGTATAAACTTAAAACGCTTGCTGTTTATTTTGTGAGAATCCTGGATATTTTGTTAATACCGAATAAAAAACAATTTAATTTACAATTCACCACGTATTGTTGCAAATCCTAGGTGTAATATACCATATTATAAAATTGAGTTAGATACGTGAGCCTACATACGGTGGAAATACAGTTTTTTTATATACGAACGGAAAAATATGAAAATATAACCCAGTTCAATGGTTTTTAGCCAATATTCGGCGCACAATGAAGTTACGAAACTTGCGTTGGGTCTTTCGTCTTCAGAAATCTATATTTTCATTTATTCCACTCAGGAGGCCTTAATTAAGGATATGCTAATTTTACATAAAATCTTTTATTTATCAGTATAATTTTATAGTCATCTTCTAAGATTTTATTTTATAATTGGTAATCAATGGTACTTAATTATTACACTTTATTTTTATAACAATATTCATATTTAATTAATTATATTTGTTTGCTATTAATTTCCGGATCCTCGTGGTCATCCTTAATTAAGGCCGGCTGAGATTTTTCTCTCTCTCTCTCTCTCTCTCTCTCTCTTCATATGTGATGCAACAATATTTTTATTTCAAGTTTTTTGACAGATGTTAATATTTTTGTTTTACCATTCTAGCATTTTGTTCTCTTGTGCCACTGATTTATTAGCTGCACAAATAAAATATTTTTTTTTGTGAAGATGTTTCATTAGAGACCTTTTGTTATCGTTATAGGATGAAACAGTAAAAAATAACAAAATAGTAATTCATTTTCAGGATAAAATATAGATTCTGAAACGAAGAATATGCAGAGTTAACCGTAACTAGTGTCATTAATTTCAGGGGGTTATTCTTCGAGAATTTTTCTCGTCTTTCCTTCTCCTGGCTTAGTTGCATTTTGGTGTTAATTATTAAGTTCCTTCGAACTGTGGACTAAACATGCATACTATATAGAAATGAGTAGTGAAATTTTACATAAAATCTTTTATTTATCAGTATAATTTTATAGTCATCTTCTAAGATTTTATTTTATAATTGGTAATCAATGGTGCTTAATTATTACACTTTATTTTTATAACAATATTCATATTTAATTAATTATATTTGTTTGCTATTCATTTCCGGATCCTCGTGGTCATCCTTAATTAAGGCCGGATGAGATTTTTTTTCTCTCTCTCTCTTCATATGTGATGCAACAATATTTTTATTTCAAGTTTTTTGACAGATGTTAATATTTTTTTTACCATTCTAGCATTTTGTTCGCTTGTGTCACTGATTTAGTAGCTGCATACAAAAAATATTTTTTGTGAAGATGTTTCATTAGAGACCTTTTGTTATCGTTATAGGATGAAACAGTAAAAAATAACAAAATAGTAATTCATTTTCAGGATAAAATATAGGTTCTGAAACGAAGAATATGCAGAGTTAACTATAACTAATGTCATTAATTTCAGGGGGTTATTCTTCGAGAAATTTAAAACAAAAAAAATTCTTAAAATTTTTCTCGTTTTTCCTTCTCCTGGCTTAGTTGCATTTCTGGTGTTAATTATTAAGTTCCTTCGAACTGTTGACTAAACATGCATACGATATAGAAATGAGTAGTGAAAGGAAAATTTAGCCTTCTTTGAACAGACACGATATTTATTCCAGTATCAATTTTTTTTCTTGTGCACGATGTAATCTATGACCTTTTAGTAAGGAGTGGAACGTATTAAGACTACATTGTATGGCTTTTAATAAATATGCGTAATGACATATAATGTTTTTCCATGTGTGCGTTTCAATACTTTCGTGTTTTCGTCCGCCTGGAATACGGTAGGTATCAGCTTGCACTTTAAGTTTAGTTTTGTTCTTCTTTCTCTTGTTTCTGCTGTCTCCTATATAATGTAGGTTCTTCTTGTTTCTCCGCGTTTCGTTATTTCTTTCTGAAGCAATATCTACTTCCCACAACCTGTGCTCCTGTTTGCTGCATTTCAATAAGTTGAACGTTTCTGAAAGAGGCCATAAACCTGGCAGAGTGTTATCTCATATAAAACGAAAAAGAAATATATTCGAAAATACGAATCTAACATCTTTTGGAACAAATATTTCCTTCTATTCAGGATAATAAAATATTTGATACATGCGTATAGAATTATATAATATGAATTTTGCAAAATCATACGAAATCTTGCGCAAGAAAAGTGTCTTAGAGAACCGGTAATGTATAAGTTTTAGTTTCAGTTATTAGAACTCAGTTTACTTAAAAAAAAAACGTATCATTCGGGAATACTATTTCCTTTGTCCTCTAAATGTGTACATTCATTATTGAAAGGAAATCCATCATTTGTGACAATTGTTGTGATAAGTGCATAAGAAAACATCCCAGGTATGCGTCGAAGATTAATGTAATCATCTTTAAATGAACGACATCCTGAAGTTCATATATATACTAGCCGTACCCGTGCGTTCCGCTGCACCCGTTACAAATAAATATAAAGTAATTACATAATTAAAATAGGACATTTGATCCAGGGAACATTCGTGTTTGATAGAAGGATAATTCGTTTAATATGTTACTTAATTTAAATTTTATTTAAATAACTGAAATGCGATCATTTTGGTCCAGAGACCACTCATTTGGTGCAATGACAATTCCTTTAACTTGTTTCTTAATTTTTATTACATGCAACCATAGTTTAATGAACATTGACATCATTTAGATTTAATGTGTAGACTATACTTTATTTTACTTGCTATATGTTTCCATTGAATTATGATTAACCCTTGCTTTCTACGTATTCAGTAAATGGCGCTTGGCCCACTATGGTTCTGACCCCTTCAAATAACTTAAATTATATTATATTATATTATATTATATTATATAAAAAGTTTGTTGATAACGGATGTACTCCGATAAGTCGATAAGTAAATTTTTAATTTGTTATGGGGGCTCTTGAATCTCAGGAGGAACAATTTTACAACAGCGCAACATAATCTGCTTTGCTCATTACCCAATTTTTTGCATTGAATTTAATGCATATGTATTTTATGTACTTTAGCACGATTTAATAACCTAAGCTATTGATAAAGCGTCGTAAAATAACCTACTAAAATAAAAAAAATAAAAATATGATCCAATTGAGGATAGTTAAAATTTGGATTATAAAATAATGGAATGCTAAGCAAACATACTATTGCTGCATACTAAATCAATACACTCTCGTTGTTCGTTAATTCTCTGAGATTAAAATGAATGTGTAAATTACATAAACATTTTTTTAAGAAATACAGGAAACGAATATACGGAATAGCCTATCAAGTTTTTTGTGCATGAGAAGCTATTTTAATCTTCCCTGTCCTCAATTCACTCAGAAGTTACTGTAATAAAATTATAGCATTATGTCCATCTAGAGAAACTACACTTTCAAATGGTGAAATAATAATTAATTACACAAATCGGTTACTTTAGCTTCCGATATTACTTCATACAAGCACAGAAACATTCTCTGTAGGCTATGTTTCATAGCTTTCGATTGTTGTCCAAGGCCCCTTATAGACGAAGTCATTTGTTTTTTTATTTCATTACACCGCCTTAGATGGCAATTATTTTAATTTTAAAACTTATTTATCTCATTAAATATCAGTCCTATCAAAATTTTCCAAAGAATAAAACTTATCGGAAATGATTCGTAAAGAAACGTTTGTTATGTAATATTTTTCACAAAAATCAATAATAAGCGAGATATTTCAATTTATTTCATTCAGGCCCCCTTATAACCCCCATTTTAAATAACGTAGTTTGAATGCCATATAGCCTAAAATCTAAGCTCCAACGACTTTAATTTATATTCTAATTTTCATCGAAATCCGTTCTGTCATTATGGCGTGAAAAGTTAACAAAAATCCAGACAGACAGACATACAAACAAAAATTTCAAAAAAAAAAAAAAAAACGATTTTCGGTTTCAGGGTGGTTGCTTATATATGTTAGGACCAATTATTTTTGGAAAATTGAAAATTACCAGAAAAATTTCGGTTACAGATTTATTATTATAGATATTATTTTATATCTATTTCAAACATTCGTTGCTATCGTTACTAGTAAGCATGTCCGGGAAATATAATTATATATATATATATATATATATATATATATATATATATATATATATATATATATATATATATATACCTTTCTTTTGTCTGAAGAGAAATGTCTGGGTAGTGTGTATTATATTTACGAGAATAGAAACAATCTATTTCCTTATTCAAGTGTAGACTAGATCGATTTGGGAGGGGAGTTAAATGGGTATCATTAATGGGACTTTCTTCAGGAAAACAATAAGTCCGTGTACAACGTGTTATATATTTACGAGCTGTGGAAACACTAGTTTTCAAGAACTTTAAAATATTTAGCGGCCGAATGTTTGTTCTACCAATATTGTGTGATTCGCTGAATGACATCTCTGTAAGTTAACGTTTCGGTTAAGACTGCTAGAGTCTAGGCTGGAAGTTTCGTGAGCTTGAGGAGTCTCCTGACAAACAAAAGTACGGGACACTTTAGAAATTGCAAGGGCGGGTATACAAAGAAGAGGAACGCAATGTATTGAGAACTAAAGGGCGGAATTCATATTCGTCACTTATAAATGAGTGAACCCTTAAGTGGTTACTTATACTCATTTCAAATTCATAGTTGTCCCTCATGCACATAACGAGTGATTACTTAAGTGAGATGATCTGTACCCTTAAGTGACCACTCATTTTCAAAATGGATACTGAGAATGATTTTGAGGATTTTGTGGACTTTGTTGAACGAAATAAGGAAAATATACGTGTTCCAAAAAAGTATATTAGAGACATGGAGAATCCTCTGGAAATGTATAGTGAACTGGAATTTAAGAAGAGATATCGTTTTCGCATGACCGCAGTTGTTGATATTTTAGTGCCTTTAATAGACAATTGCCTGTTTTCTACGATGTCTTTATGCCTTAAAACAAGCTCTCGAAGTCGTTTTCTTCAGAAATATCCTTTCCTTTCGGCATACTTATTTTCAGCCAAATTGATCGTCATTTATTTATTTATTTATTTATTTATTTATTTATTTATTTATTTATTTATTTATTTATTTATTTATTTATTTATTTATTTATGTCTATAACTGGGCAAAGCCCCAATTACAATAGACAGTTCAGATATTTGTTTAAAAAAACATAGAATTGCATATAACATGAAAAAAGAGATAAAGCAGATACAAATGCAATATACAAGTGTAATTACAAATTAAAAATTGAACATGAAAAAAAAACAAATAGATACTACCTAAATAAAAGACACAGATATAGATATAAATTAAAAATACCAGATAAAAATAAATTAAAGAGAGTTAAGTACAGATATCATAGCCAAAAATGTAAAATGTAGCTATAATTGGCAAATTACAGAGTAAATATAATACTATGTTAATACAGACGTGGACAAATTATTAGACTAAAACGTTTTTCTTGGAAACATAATATAATTCGTCATATCAACTATCGGTATAATTCACAGAGTCTCTATTGTTGTAAATTTGATTGTTTACATCTTCTGGTATATTTTTCCAGTGGTTAAGTATATTTTATCTGGCTGTGTTGGTACTACTGGTGTTTTAATTATATACTGCAGAAGATATTCAATAGCCTGTTCTCCCATGGCCTGCAAGAAGACCGGACATGAACGAAATTGAAAATCTGTGATCTATACTGTACACGAAAGTGAACAAAAAGAGGCTTAATACAAAACATGGACTCATTTAAGCAATGTCTGATATCTGGTTAACTGATGCTGATATTCAAAGAAAGTGTCAAATTTTAGTTTCCAGCATCCCTGACAAAATCGACATGTTAATAAAGAATAAGGGAATGCTCACAAAATATTAGTAACTTCCAGACTCTATTTTCTGTTCCTTATTTCTGTGCAAAATACATTTTTGTTCATTATTTCTGCCGATAAATACAGCTTTGTTGCACATATAATTAATTTTGTCTAATAATTTGTCCACGTCTGTAAATTCAATATACAATATTATGTAGTAGGCCTAATAGGCTTAATTTATTTATTTAAGAAATTCACTACTACAGAACTTGTGTTCCAATTAGTAGGATATCTGATTATAACTATAACTAACATGCAACTAGAATTTAACATATCATGGAACTATTGCTGTATATAACTTATTCAGTACAATAATATTGATAACTCGTTGTTATAACAACTCCACATGTAGAGCTGCTTTCGATTAGTTCAATGAGAGTCAGCTTTTGTTATGACGTCATGTCCGGCAGCTGTAAGTGAACACTCATTACGTGAAAATAAGTGTTGTCTATAAATTCGGAATTGACTTAAGGGTTCCCTTATTATAAGCAAACACTTAACACTTAAGGGTTCACTCATTTTATAAGTGACGACTATGAATTCCACCCTAAATAAGGTATGAAGAATCGATGAAATACTATTCATTATACGAGTTAAATTATTTTTGCTGTTTCTGACTTATTATTTTAACTAACTTACTCCAGTTTTGTAAGTCTATATAGGCCTATTGAAATATTACATGCATCAATCCTAAACACTCAGTTGAATTACAGAACATACACCCTTTTCGTTACAGCACTACTAATCATGAACACAATCCACCATAACAGGAAGCCAGAGGAAAGCGCGAGAACTTACTAGAATTCAGATAATGATGTAAATTATATCGAGACTAAACAATCAGTTATACAGTGTGCTCATAAAGTCCCAGTACATTTTGGGAATAACGTAGTCCAATTACAACGAAATTTTATATGTAGTATCTACTACAAAGTCAGTGTTCCACGTGACCTCCATCAATCTCAAAACACGTTCCCAACGACGCACCGTTGCCTGGAAAACATTCACCAACATATCTTCTGTAATCATTGCACTGGCCTGGCGTATTCGTTCTTTCAGCACTTGCAGATTAGGAACCTTGGTTCGGTACACCTGTTGCTTGATGAACCCCCAAGCGAAAAAGTCCAGAGGTGTGAAGTCTGGTGAACGCGGTGCCCACATACGAGGAGATGCTCTTCCAATCCACCTGTTGGGAAACATGTCATTGAGATACGCACTTACTGTCAGAGCAAAGTGTGGTGGTGCTCCATCTTGCTGCAACACCACTGTACCAATGATACCATCTTGCAGTAACTGTGGGTGTAAGAAAAGTTGCAACATATTGTAAATTTTAAAACTAAACAACATTGTAACTTTATTATCTCAACAATAGGATTTGCTCTCCACACAGTAACTCAGTATTCGTTAGTGCACTCCACTGACGACAATGACAATTTACTTGGACTATTACGAACAACAATGAACTGTTAATCTTAACTAATATTTACAAAGCACTATTTACAACACAGAACGGTCAGTTCTCAGTTCACAGCTCGTTTGTCTTGGCTAGTTCTTCTAGCTCAGTCACTCGCGTTCACAGAATCTCGAACCCCAGACCTTCAGAGACGATCCGCTGAACTTCGAACTCAGGTCCCCCAACTGCGGTCCACTGCACTCGAACTCCGGGCTCCAGGCACCACAGTTACGGACACAACTCAAGTCGCGCTCTGGTCTCGAAGCTGGCTTCACTGCTACACAAGACTGGCTTACTGACTGACTGACTCACGTTCACTTGCGTCTTCTCTTTTATAACCAAACTATAGTTTCTCGAGAGTTCGCGAAAGATTCCACTCTCGAATAATCTGGATTTCCACTTCGACGGACTTGTGAACGATTCGGGAGGGTCTGTCCCCCCCTTCACTCCGCACATAGCAGTTGCGCGCGCAGCCTCCCCTCGCCTCTCCAAGCCGCGCGCCATCTCCCAGTGCTCCGTGGAGCCCGTGTCGACTCACGCGCGACCTGCTCTCTTGCGGGAAGCGTGTTCGAGTCTCGAGGTGGCTGCCACAATATCAAGATAAATGTCTCCCGTGATTGCTCGGCGAACATGTATGGACCGTAAACTTTTCGTTTAGTCAAGCCAAGCCAAACATTCACTTTCGGTGAATGCCTTTCCCATTCCATGGTATCATGGGGCATCTCGTCCGCCCATATGCGACAATTGTGTCGATGAACACTTCCACAAACGTGAAACGTGACTTCGTCGGTGAATAAGATGTGAGCCATTAAGTTTTCCCGCTCTGCAGCTTCACAGAGGTCATAACACATTGCTCGTCGTGCTACATAATATTCGGCTTCCAATTTCTGTACCACTTGGAGATGATATGCTCGTTTTTTCAGAGTAAAACGAAGCACCTTCCAGACTGATGATCGTGGTATCTCCAGCTCTCGACTCAAACGGCGAGTGGACGCCTGTGGACTACGCTCAATCGCGTTCTGGATAGCCTCCACGCTTTCGACGGATATTGATGGTCGTCCTGTACGTGGCTCATCCCTGACAGATCCGGTTCGCATGAACTTATTCACGAGAATCTGGATGTTACCTCGTGTTGGAGCCAGTTTCCTGAACTTTCTTTCGAAACGGTTTCGAACTTCTTCGTAAGACTGGCCTCTTAAACGAGCAGCAAAAATCTCTATCCGCTCTTCAAAGGTGTACATCGTGTGTATCTTTCCAATGCCTACAACAGAAATATGATATGTAAGCGATTTCTTTAAAATGTACTGGGAATTTTTAGACACACTGTAGTAAGACCACAATTTAAACATTAACACTGAAGTTGTTGTTTATTTCATTCATATAACTTAATGTAATGTGATAGATTTATTGATATTAGTTCACAAAGGTACAAAACTTAATAATTAAAAACAAAAGATCTATATACAGGGACATCATTTTATTTTTACATCAATTTTTATTGTACCTGAGTTTTTGAATGTACTTCACTCCCACCCCTTCTATTAATGAAGTTCCAACTGTCGTCCAGACAAAACCAAGGCCGCATATAGTAAACAGCACTGAGTTAGTGAGTAATGTACGTTCCAGATATATATGTTCACGTTTTCCAGTGACGAATGAGCTTTCAATATTGAATCATATTTTCGCACAGGTACTGTCCGTTTACCCACGTCGCATCCCGATTTCCCCCAATGCTTCTGCTCGCTCCTCTGTAAAAGTCTTAGCTCTTTTCTGAAAACATTAATTTCTGTTAGGAATTGGACGTTTACGTAATATTATACAACTGTTTAAAATAACTTAAATAAAAGGGACTCGTTAAGTAATTAACTGTCACGTGATTTCCCCCCTTTCTACGATCCTGCGGCATAACCACTTGGACGGACAGTAGATAGCATGTCTGAGTAATTTTATCTGTGCGGGTCGGGCAGAAGTGAAGATTGAATTTACAGTACGTAAGATACTCTTTTATAGAGTAGGTACAGAATTATTTCAACATGAGTTACTAGTACGAAGGACGAAACTGGTAATTGGAATTAGATGCAATAGTCTATAGTGCGATAATATGCACAAAAGAACTGAAGCCTGTATCGAAATGAACGGCCACCATTTAAAAAAAAATGTGTTTAAATATCCATATTATAATTATTTTTCAATTTAACTTCATTCTCTATATTGTACGCTAATGTGCTGTAGACAGTATAATATACACTGCATAATGAATACGTTCGCATGGATAACTCAGTTCGTGAGTAAAAACACTTATTCTTAATACAGTACTGCATTTTGATTAAACAAAACCTAATGAAAATTATCGAACTCAAAATCGCGATATTTCCTAGTACGTTTCTTCCCTCCTATAACTAGTAAAGTGATTTGTTTGTGTTTTACGCCAGTATCAACGAACTCCAGTGGTGGAATGAGGTAGCGAACGGTGTTTCCGGTTCTCTAAATGTATAGCCAGGTTAATATTAAAAATGTTAGTAAAAATAAAATGATGTCCCTGTACAAAAATAGTTGTACATAATAAATATACAATTTCCTAAACTAAATAATTTTTCGCAAATCTCAATAATTAATTGGTTCAAACTTGCACTTACGTCTGGTTTCAGTGTATGTTTAAAAAATCGTAATAACCATTAAGACTTTAAACCTTATTTATCTGCTCCTTTTCACAATTTACTATACCATAAATATTTTAAAATCAATTATTCTTCTTTTTTTACTTTAAACATGTAATTTATTCTATAACTTTCGTATTTATGTTTAGTGATAGGTACACTTATGTATGTTAACTAATTATTCCGTGTCATCACACTGCATCCAGATTTGCAGTTGTTGACATATAGCCAGCACACTGCAATAGCTGAATCGGTATTTCTCAGTGAGTACAGTAGGTCAATCTAAATTCCTGCTACATGCTTATCGGAAAGTTATTTGCTTATTTATACATATTGCATCGTACATGTAAACATACTTGACATATTAAATTTAACTCAATATCAATAGAGGTCCAACATTCTTTTCCATGCTCATATTTTCGTTTAATTCTATTCCACTTTTTATTAAATTTATTTTATGTGTAATCTTATTGAAATTTAAAGTCTTGAATATACAAATTAATTAGATGTCTTTATAAACAAAGAAAATTTAAATAACTTAATAATTCATCAGAAATGTTTCATTGTTATTCGTAAAGAAATGCACAATACAATACGAAAATCAAGCCTAAACTGGAGTTGAGAAATTCATTGCAACGTAATAGTAATATGCGTTACAAGAGCGGTATGTTGACGTTTTCATGGTCGAGGAAAAGATTGAAAAAGCGAAACATATTGAGCTTTTTTAATTTCCGAGAACATGAAAACAAACATACCGCTCGTGTATCGTACATTATTTTGTGCGAAGATCGTTTATTACATACCTGAAAGACGAATTTCTAATTAGTTGCAATGAAATCTCCATCTTTGTTTCTGTTTAATGACGGCAACTTCGGAAAACAAAAATATCTTTCTTCAACATTGTTGCTATAAAATCTTTTCTGTGTTTACTATACTCCAGCAGGCCGTGATATACGTCTGTCTTCCCCCCCCCCCAGTCTATAAATGCGAACTTAAAACAAACGGTAAAGTTATGTAATGATTTATTTTTTCATTTTAATATTTTAACAATATTATTTATATAACATATTGCAGTAATAACATCGGCATCTGGAATCTTGTTGATTTTTTCACGGCTTCCTTAATGTTACTTGTATCAGGAATGCAATAAGTTTCGTGGACTTTACTTAATTTTTGCAAATATTTAAAAACAATAATTAACAGTGCAATTTAGGTGAAATTGCAGTGGTAAGTTTCCAATTTATAATTATTACTATGTTAAACGTCTCTAAAAATAATAATAATAAAAGCCTAAAGCAGTAAAATGAATGTCGCGCTTAAGCGGTAAAAAGAGGGAAATTGTTATGTGTGTTACGTTTGGAATACTGAATGTGGTATTTCACACTTACCGCGTATTGGTTCTGTGCGGAAAACAAGCAAATAGGCACGATCTCGCACAAAGTATTTTCTTACGTTTCTGCAAGGATTTTGTCTACTATTCTCTTTAATCTTTCAGTTTCCAATTTTGTTCCGATATCCGGTTGTTTCTAAATGTGAGAAACTTTCTTACTCAAGAAAATTAACTCTCGTCGTAACTTTCTTAGTTAGTTGGCCTCTTCGTAACAGGGGAACGATTTTTGAACTCCAGCACACCTTGAGAAACTTTTGGTGAACGAAGAAGTCACTACCATGTATTCTGAACATTACTGTCTCTCCTGAAATTATCATTCAAGTGTTAGTTCTTTTGTGCCATACCACCATCTCAAAGTCTTGCAATAACCTTCGCAGCATAAAAGGAATACAAAATGAGATATTTTCTATTCCCTTGCTTTGTTTCTAAAGTTGTGTCACAAATACATACGTCGCCATTAATAATATAGTTTGTTCATCAACTTCAGTCTCTGGAGACCGGGCTTCAGGTATCAGGAAATTAATGTGAAATTTGTAGGGAATACAGAAGATGCGAAATTAGTTTCCCGTCATTTTACAACAATGAAACATATACTTGTTGAATATTTATTGTGCGTCATAGACTACGATTGTCTTTCTCCTTTCGTAAAATTTATGAAATTAATACAAAATTAGATAATACTTTAATCGATTTTTCCTAATGTAACTACTTTTTTCCGCAATATTTTAATAAAGAATCTGTCAGTATGACTGCGTTTCATTTGTAAAACATGCCAGTCATAACAAATTAGTAGAACTCTGTTATGGACCAAAAATTACTAAAAACTTATTAAGTAATTCATATAAAGTGGAATCTCTCCGTTGGAAACTTCTGTTATGGAAACTTCTAATTTGGAAATCTAGCTGACTCCTGCCAGTAAAGGAACACTACTCACTCAATACTTTACTGATAAAGCGATCGCTTTCCTCATGTTCGACGATGACAAAAAAAATGGAGTAAAGAAGAAGAAAGATACGTATTTAAACTTACGCATGAAAATATTACAAACTGAAATAAGAATTATTTTAGCATCTAAATTTGTACACATACAAATATAAGGAGAAGATTTTTCTCGTATAAGAGTAAATAATTACAGTGGTAACTCCTCTAAGTAAATAATTATTTTAATATTAACGACAAAAATATTTTAAGTCATTTATAATGATAACCTTTCATAATATACTCAGACAAAACATTAAGTTGAAACTTGTAGAGAATCTGCTGCGTGGTGCCTTCAACGCTTAGAGAAAGTACCTATCTACAGTGTTTGTACTCATCCTACTGCTTACACCACGTTCTCTGTCTACCGGTCACTGAGTTTATCGTTTGGCTGTGATTACATCGGCTATATTGGAGCGGGCACAGAAGACCAATAATGTAATACACAGTACGTACAAACGTATAAATGACCTTTGATTGGTAATAGTTTTTACCCCCATTTATGAAAAAGGAAGGAAATCTACTGTATTGCTAAATTGTCACTAACACTAGCATCTTTTATGCAATAGGTCCCTGATAGTTATCGTCAGGTTTAAGAAGTGTACATGATCAAATTGATCTCAATAAGTAATTATATGTTTGCTACCTATTACATTTGTAGTTAAAGTAATTTAAAATTAGTTGTAACCAATATGTTACATCATCCAAAACATCGCAAACGGATTATTAATGTAATATCCTATACCAGCCGAGGCGAAAATGTAATCGTGCGCCGAGCCACTGTGTAACCTGCAACGTGCATAGCACCTATAGAGGGAGGCGGACAGAAAGGGAAGTGAAGCAACTGTGTGACTTATTAACGGATTTTCCTTACGTCAAGCACTTAAATATAATTTTATAAAGTTAAAAGAGTACAAACTAATGTTTAATACGTGTATAACGAAGAGAGAAATGAACAATAAAACATAGGACAAATTACCACAACCAAAAATTAACTGTCTTCAGAATGTGTCTGCGAAAGAATTTCAAAATCAGGAATTATGTCACTTACAGTCAGACGTAGTTGATCACGAAGGTATTTGTCTGTCAGTCGTGATCTAAATTTGGTTTTTATTATTTGCATTGTTGTAAATAATTTTTCACAAACGTAAGTTGTAGCGAACATGGCTTCAAGAGAGCAAGCGAAAGAACAAGTTTCGGTTATTTATTTTTTGGCAAAGATTTGAAAAGTTCAACATTTGTCAAGTCATAACATCTAGCTTTCATTTAACATTACATTGTAAATCTGTGAATTTAAATTGAAGATCTTACCGCATTATTCGTACATCTGCTGAAAAAGGATCGACGTACAGAGATAATAATAATAATAATAAATAATAATAATAATAATAATAATAATAATAATAACAACAATAATACTTAATCTTATAATGTTTCATCAGTAACATGTAGTATAATGCCGTTTTATGTTATACAACCGTTTTCCTCGTAATACTTGTGAACAAATCATACATTTAATATTTTCATCATATTGGCAGGAAAAAATGCGTCCTCCCACCCTACTTGAAACTTTCGTTTTTGCAGAGGTACATGGTTTCGAGAGAGATAATGCGACGATACGCCACTCGCAGATCAGAGACAAATAGAAATGGAACGGAGTTTGACTCCAGTGAGTGAGAGGGTGAGTGTTGTGGGCGGTAGAAAGCAAAAGAAATGCACAGCTATCATGGCGAGCCACAATATGCTCGTGAGTCACATTTTCGCCACGACTGGCCTATATAACTGCATTATTTGTGTTTGCCACATCGAGTGGTAATGTACAGAATCAAATCTTTTTATACTGCTACACAACTTTTATAGAAAATTTTTAATCTTATTTTGTTTTATTTCAACTTCGAACTTTAATTACAAGTGCAATTGATAACAAACATATAATTGCTTATTAAGATCAATGCGTTCAGAATGTAATCATGTACTCTTCTTAGACCTGAGGATGACTACCAGGTAGTCGAAAAGGGATACAAAAGTTGATTCCATGGTATGAAAAATACCTCAGTTCCGGTGGAGAATATGTTGAAAAGTACTCAACAATTTGCTCTATCTGTTCCAATAAATCTTTGAATGAAATAGTGTTCTCTTTCTCTAAACGGCCTCAGAGAAACTTACTTTCTGGAAGCGCCTCGTATACGAGTAACTTAATCTTAGTGGAATCTTTTACCCACACTATATTCCTTCAGCCAACTGAACTCCCGTTAATATTATCTTGAGATAGTCGTGTTGTAATATAAAGTGGAATGTGATGCTTTGGATTGAAATACGGCATACAGGCGACTTCTAATAATAGTTTCGGACAACGTTGAAGCTTAAGACTAAACTATAATGCTGTTCTGCAGTTAGTATACCAACTGGACGTAACTACAGTAGGCCTACTGTCAGTATTACCTCTGAAGAGATGCTATGCGGTCATTAAGGAGCTATATCGTTCCAAAGACGTTAAGATCCAACTAAGCTTCCTATTATAGATGCAACATGGTACAACCCTCTCCCTTTTCCACTCTACCTCACCTTCTCTCTCCTTCCATCCTTTCTCAACGCTATGCCTCCCCCATTCCTCTCCTTGTGATCTTCTAAAACAATTTCGCTATGTTCTCCCTCGTGACATGACCCGCTGTAGTGAAGGTCACGATGAATTGAAGCAAGAGGAATTGGTGCAATATTTCATTAATCAAAGTACAAACTTAATAAAAATAGAACTTTTCCAGTACCGATGTGTCATGTTGCAGTAGTGTGGATTACATACATTATCTGTGCTGAAGCTTTCGTGAATAATGATCGTTATTCAGTTAAACTTGGTCTTTGGTCACGTAATTAATCATAAAAACAGATAATGAAAGATTATTTGAATATTTTTCTTTCCATATGTCTTAAGGTATATGTACACCCACAAAACGCAAAAAATGATGAAAAGTTAGAATTATCAAAATATAACTATTTTAATAGAGAATTTTCTTCTCTTTATTTTGATATAAGAATTTTCTATTTATGCCTTATGGTTTTTCAGATAAGTCCCATTTTCCAAAATGCTGCGTCATCAGCCACGGTCACTTACTTTTGGAGTGATCTTCGTAGAAGTCAATCCCCTCGTCCAGCATTGCTTGTAAATTAAACTTCTTTCTAGTCCCGAAATAGATGCACAGATATCTGGGCATGATCATTAGATTGAAATAGTAATATGCGTTACAAGAGCGGTATGTACGTTTCGCTTTTTCAATCTTTTCCTTGAACATGAAAACAAACATACCACTCGTGTATTGTACATTATTTTGTACGAAGATCGTTTATTACATACCTAAAAGAAGAATTTCTAATTAGTTGCAATGAAATCTCCATCTTTGTTTCTGTTCAATGACGGCAACTTTGGAAAACAAATATATCTATCTTCAACATTGTTCCTATAAAATGTTTTTTGTGTTTACTATACTGCAGCAGGCCGTGATACGTCTGTTTTTTTTTTCCCAGTCTATGATGAGTCTGGAATCTTGTTGATTATTTCACGGCTTCCTTAATGTTACTTGCATTGCAAATGCAGTAACTTTTGTGGTGTTGTAGAGTTTACTTAATGTTTGAAAATATTTAAAAACAATAATTAACATTGCAATTTAGGTGAAATTGCAGTGGTAAATTTCCAATTTATAATTATTACTATATTGAACGTCTTTAAAAATAATATGTTAAAAGCTTAAAGCAGTAAAATGAATATTACGCTTAAGCGGTAAGAATAGGGAAATTGTTATGTGTGTTACGTTGGGAATACTGAATGTGGTATTTCACACTTACCGCTTATTGGTTTTGTGCGGAAAGCAAACAAATACGCACGATCTCGCACAAAAACTTTTTTACATAATGAAGTAATTTATAATCTTTTACTGTTAGTCATAAAATTGTAAATTTGTGTGTCAATGATGTTGTACGTCATTTTAATTCTGAGGAGGATGGGAATAAACCCTGGGACAAACACCATCGCAGGATTTGTTGCATCAATGGAAATAGGGGAAAAAAATGCCAAAAAAAACATTCAACACCTGAAGTTAAAATAAGGCGGAGGTATTTGAGAGGCAGAAGGAAGCTGAAACTGGATCGAAATGAAGCTGCTTAAGGGGTCACATATTATGATGGAGTCTTCTAGGCTCTGAGAGTTTGTGGCTCATTTCCTGTAAATATTAATTTTATAATATTTAATTCTTTTAAACATGATATCTCAGTCAAATATGGTGATACCAAGAAGATATTGGTGTCATTTTGAAGCTTGAAATGTCCCTCAGTGCCTGACAATTAGTAAAAGAAACATTAATATAATTAATAATTATCTATGGATTTTTACATGATTTATGCAACATAAAATAGTATTGTAAGTTACATATATGGTAATATTTAATTCATGTAAATAAAAATAAAAAATAGCTCTATGTCAGGCACTAAAGAATAGTTTTAGCTATAAAACAGTGAAAAAACTGTGGCTCTATCTTAAAAACTGCATGAGCTATCTTGTTTCAAGTTGCATGTCAAAATTATAAACAAAATAATTTTTAAAAACAGTTTAGACATAATTTCAAGGGATCTGTTCACTTCATTCTCTTTCTGGTACCATTCTAAATTGTATAAAAATTTTACAGAGTAAACTTATACAAAACAACATTTTTTGTGTGTAAAGGTGTACATATACCTTAACATGACATTATTGTAGAAGTGTTGAAATGTTAATGTTTTCCACTGAATTCAATTTACACATAAGACGAAACTATTCACAGTAGATTTCCTGACAAGGAATGGCTTCATACTTTACTGATAGATCTCTAATGTCCAACTAAAATGAAGCAGATACTGGTGGTATATGTCCGCTTTTCTCGTCTTATAAATCCTTAGGTAATTTAGCTATTTATTTTTTTCGATACGTTGAAACCATCTCTTCGACATTACCGGATCGATTATTTTAAACATATTTAATGATTCTCGAGCATCTATTACTACTATAAGAGTCAATCTGTCACTAAAAAATAAAAATATAGGTGATTGTTAGATAATTATATACTATCTGTTATACCTTAACAATAGAATAGATTTTAATGGGACCGGGACGTTGTGGATTACCTGAAAATTAAACCGCAATCGCCTTGTTACAAAGAGAAGTAGCATAATCTTATAAAATCCCTTGTCAACTTTATCATTTTGAACTGTTGAGAGATAAATCAACTCAGAATATTAAGATGTAGGCCTGCTTAATGTCGTAACACTTCATGCTATTTGAAGTACCGGTAGGTGATTACGTGAATATGATAGGGGAAAATTAAAATAAACGATTAGGCATAGGGAAAACATGGAAATTTTACTTCAAGGAAGTAAGGAGATAGGTTTGGAAGTAAATTCAGAAAAGACAAAGCATATTATTATATCTCGTGACCAGAATATTGTACGAAATAGTAATATATAAATTGAAAATTTATTCTTTCAAAAGTTAATAAAATTGAAATATCTTGGAGTAACAGTAACAAATATAAATGACACTCGAGAGGAAATTAAACGAAGAACAGATATGAGAAATGCCTGTTATTATTCCATTGAGAAGCTTTTTATCATCCAGTCTGTTTTCAAAAAAACTGGAGTTACAATGTATAAAAAAGTTATATTACCAGTTATTCTGTATAGTTATGAAATTTGGACTCTCACTTTGAGAGAGGAATAGAAGTTAAGAGTGGTTGAGATTACGGTTCTTAGGAAAATATTTGGGGCTAAGAAGGATGAAGTTACAGACGAATGGAAAAAGTTACACAATGCAGAAGTGCATGCATTGTATTCTTCACATGACATAATGAGGAACATTAAATGCAGACGTTTGAGATAGAGTGTTAGTTGGAAGACCTGAAGGAAAAACACATTTGGGTTGGCCGAGACGTAGATGGATTTGAGTTGGGATCTGATGGTAGGTACTGGATGAATCTTTCTCAGGATAGGGACCGAGGGCTGGAGTGAACCTCTGGGATCCTTAAAAACCATTTGTAAGTGATTAGTGAAAGAAGGGAATAGTAAGTGTAAATCATTTAAATAATACTCGTATATGGAGATAACATGTAAAACAGTAAGCGATAGCGGTATATATGTTTAAGGTTATTATTATTTTCTTTATGTGACTACGCAAACCCCAAGTTACTTTCAAAATGTTCTACAGAGCATCCCCAATTTCCTCTTTAACTTTTGTATAATTTTACTGAATAACTCTGTTTATGTATATATTTTTAATCAGTTACTTATTCATTTGAATAAAGGATGTACTGAAAGTGCTGACTTTGTTTTGTGTCTAATTTATGAAATTATCCATTACTTATTAGAGGCAGGGATGTATTTCAAGCCTGACGGGCCTTGCAGCGCCAGGGTACTAATTTTCAAGGCCGGGCGGCGCCAGGGTACTATTTTTCGAGCCCGGGCGGCGCCAGGACAGGCTATTTTTCAAGGCCGGGCGGCGCTAGGATACTATTTTTCGACGCCGGGCGGCGCCAGGGTACTATTTTTCAAGGTCGGGCGGCACCAGGGTACTATTTTTCAAGGTCGGGCGGCGCCAGGGTACTATTTTTCAAGGCCGTGCGGCGCTAGGATACTATTTTTCGACGCCGGGCGGCGCCAGGGTACTATTTTTCAAGGTCGGGCGGTACCAGGGTACTATTTTTCAAGGTCGGACGGCGCCAGGGTACTATTTTTCAAGGCCGGGCGGCGCCAGGGTACTATTTTTCGAGCCCGGGCGGCGCCAGGACAGGCTATTTTTCAAGGCCTGGCGGCGCTAGGATACTATTTTTCTACGCCGGGCGGCGCCAGGGTACTATTTTTCAAGGTCGGGCGGCACCAGGGTACTATTTTTCAAGGTCGGGCGGCGCCAGGGTACTATTTTTCAAGGTCGGGCGGCACCAGGGTACTATTTTTCAAGGTCGGGCGGCGCCAGGGTACTATTTTTCAAGGCCGGGCGGCGCTAGAATACTATTTTTCGATGCCTTGCTGCGACAGGGCACTTTTATGGTTTTCATATTATCTTGAAATTTTGCATTTACAAGAAGTCATATTGAATTCATATAAACAATTTCATAGTGAGGTCTATTAGCGTCGTGCATCACAGGCGCTATGTTGGGTTCAAGTTTATCGAGTATGATGAAGTTCGATATTCGCCGATGTTCGCCCAGCAGGGGGAGGCCTGTGACGTGTTTGTTCCACCTTGTTATAAAAATATCACCTGTCCTCCACCCCCATCCCTTCATGTTTTAATAGCTTAAGGATTTTTGCACATATCTTGTGATTAGTTTTCCATATGCAATAAGACGAATTTTGTAATGTCTAGGTTGCTTCTCTCATGTCCAATCATTGCAGGACACTAAGGTGTACCACACAGACCTAAGAGCCTCTATATCTAGATTTGAATCCTTGTTTTTTGTCTGACATTCCATAAGTAGCTATTCTTGCGGAAATGAAGATGATGAAGATTGTAATGACGATGACGACGACAACAACAACAAAGACAATTGCAACCCGTACTACCGAGATCCCAGAACCAGGGCACTTTTTTTTTTTTTTAGAAATACACCACTGATTGCAGGTGCCTGCTTTAGTGAACGGAAGCGACGTTTTGACGGATATATTTAAGTTCTTGTCATTTGTGAAAATGCTCTAATAATAATGACTGAAATTACGGTTCAGATAATTTTAGAAACAAAGGCACATAATACAATTTGAAGAATTTTAATTGAATAATAACTTACGGATCCTCAGGAGGTTATTTTAGAATTGGATCCCTGCGGGAGGTCACTATTATATTATCTTATGTATTCAATTGATACAAACTCAGTCTTCGAGGCTTATCAACAAAGGATATGAATTTTTCTCAACGAATTTTCTTCACCGTGGGGACTCTTGCGTATTCCATTACATATAATATGTCTATTCAGCTTGCAGGACATCTGCTAGAGACAGAAGTTTAGTTAACAAGACGTCTTCTAGAGACGGAAGTATAGTATGTAAGCATCTGCTAAAGACAGTAGTTTATTTCTGGACCATGTCAAGTTCTTCGACTAGTTTGTGAGTCTGTCGTTGAAACCTTGCAATTTTTTTCAGTTATTTTTAATGCTGAGTTGTCTTTTTCCGTAAATTTTATACATATGAGAAGAGTAAGTTCCGGCCTATAAATTAGGATTGATCAAAGTCTTCATTTCTTATACTCGTATTATCAGACATTTTATTTGTCTAATTCTCACATCGATAAATAGACGTGTAAATCATTTCAAACCAATTAGAATGAGAAAAAATTACTTTAGTTAATATTATAACATTTACTCCAATTTGTAGCTCTCGGTAGCATAATTGGTATAGTCTAGCGCAGCCCTTTCTGCTCGAGGTTGAGGATTCGATTCCGGCCGAGGTCGATGGCATTTAAGTGTGTTTAAATGCGACAGGCTCATGTCAGTAGATATACTGTCATGTAAAAGAACTTCTGCGGGACAAAATTCCGACACACCAGCGACGCTGATATAACTTCTGCAGTTGCAAGCGTCGTTAAATGAATCATAATTTTTATTTTTTACACTAATTTATCAATTTTATTAAGACCCCAACTACTCAACTAATATGAAAATAATTTGTAGGTGTGAAAGCGCATAATTATTTCAGTAACTCAAAGAAATGAAATCGTAAATTCATCGCGAATGTTTCTCAAAGAATTCGGAAAAAATGGTGCATAAATTTATAAGCAGGTAATATTGTTTATAATATAAAATCAATTTCAACGTCTGTTTAGTTGATATGCATGAGAAATCACCACCACCACCACCACCACCACCAACACCACCACCATGTATTAGGAGAGACTTCTTTTTCAACTCCAGCTTTCCATGGTTTTCGTGGTCGGCCCACTTCTCCTTTATACCTCGAGGCTTATAATTCAATATCAATGTCGGAATTTTTTCTCTGTTAATTGTTTCCAGATGCCCTATTCAGCCAAAGTTATAACATGTGATTTTATACACTATGGAAAGGTATCTAGTTCTTTTAATTTTGTATTGTGCTGTGTTGAATTACGGGTGCTGACTTCTCTGTGTATGCGGAGTGTAATTGTTCTGCTGTCGATTTAAAGCCTACTGCATAGCGGTGTAGTGAAGTTTTGCTCATCCAGCAATATAAGATAGAGAATTATTTAAATCGTGTTTCTAATTGAGCATTACTTACTTACCTTTGGACGGATGCATGATTTCTAAAATAACTAGAAATATCGAGAGCGCACTGTATAATTTCATTGACAAAAATGAGAAAATACTACTATGAGGCAATATGCAAACCACACAACAAAATACAAAACATGTCAAAATAAAATATTCATTCCATTCTGAATGCAAGTCGTATGCATTGGACTGTCGTGTTTTTCGAAGCGCAGAGTGCGAATATGTATATTTCTAGTTGTCACTCATATCTTTATGTTTACCAATGTTTTTACATACTGGAATGCTATATGTAGATTTTATCGAGTGAATGATACAGAGGAATTATTCACCCTATCCTGTTGTTCCGAACTGCACAAAACACGTTATGAGAGTCCGCTGAAACTTCAAGAAGGATATAATTCATAGTGACGGCATTTTACAATTACTTCCATTAACGCTGTGTTTCAGTAATTCCGTAACTACACAAACTTGCTATATATTATGCAGCTGTGTTTATTTATATGAAAATAAACTCAATAAATTTAGTTCGCGCAAACAAAAGCTCAACAACAAAATTAAATGAATACTTTAAACACGTTAAACCTTTATATGCACAAGTTTGTACAGGGACATCATTTTATTTTTACTAACATTTTTAATATTAACCTGGCTATACCTTTGGATCAAGCCGTTTGCTACCTCCTTCCACGACTGGAGTTCGATGATACTGGCGTAATATACAAACACGTCACTTTTCTAGGTATAGGAGGGAAGAAAAGTAGTTCATCCATTTACGTAGGAAATATCGCGATTTTGAGTTTGATAATTTTAATTAGGTTTTTTTAATCAAAATACAGTACAGTATCAACAATGAGTGTTTTTACTCACGAACTGAGCTATTCATTCGGACGTATTCATTATGCAGTGTATATTATACTGCCTACAGCACATTAGCGTACAATATGGAAATGAAGTTAAATTGAAAAATAATCATAATATGGATATTTAAACACACTTATGAAAATGATGGCCGTTCATTTCGATACAGACTTCAGTTCTAATGTGCATATTATCGTACTATAGACTATTGTACCCAATTACCAGTTTCGTCTTTCGTACTAGAAACTGATGTTGAAATAATTCTGTACCTACTCTGTAAAAGAGTACCTTACGTACTGTAAATTCAATCTTCATTTCTGCCCGATCCGAAAAGATAAAATTACTCAGACATGCTATCTACTGTCCGTGCAAGTGGTTATGACGTAGGGTCATAGAAAGGGAGGAAATCACGTGACAGTTAATTACTTAACGAGGCCCTTTTATTTAAGTTATTTTAAACAGTTGTATAATATTACGTAGACGTCCAATTCCTAACAGAAATTAATGTTCTCAGAAAAGAGCTAAGATAGCCCAGCCACTAGCTGGCGAATAAAAGCTGGTGGGGGAAACCGGGATACGTCGTAGGCAAATGGACGACAGTACCTATGCGAAAATGATTCAATATTGAAAGGTTTTGTCCACACCTGTGGAGTAACGGTCAGCGCGTCTGGTCGCGAAACCAGGTGGCCCGGGTTCGAATCCTGGTCGGGACAAGTTATCTGGTTGAGGTTTTTTTCCGGGGTTTTCCCTCAACCCAATACGAGCAAATGCTGGGTAACTTTCGGTGCTGGACCCCGGACTCATTTCACCGGCATTATCACCTTCATTTCATTCAGACGCTAAATAACCTAGATGTTGATACAGCGTCGTAAAATAACCCAATAAAATAAAATTGAAAGGTCTTTCGTCACTGGAAAACGCGAACATATTTTGGAACGTACTGTTTACTATGACCGTAAGGCTAGTATGTCTGTATATGCGGTCTTGTATCTGTGTGGAGGATGGTTGAACTTCTTTAGTAGAAGGGGTGGGAGTAAAGTACATTCAAAAACTCAGGTACAATAAAAGTTGAAGTAAAAATAATATGATGTCCCTGTATATTATGCTATTACATAATGATAGTTGAGTTCCAACGATTAATGACATTTCTGAATATAGAATTTTCCATATCTGTCAGTGATAATTTAATACTTTCCATCATAGATCCTGTAGGCCTAACAATTAATGACACGAGACTTTTAGCATTTCAGTTTTGCCTGCTTTCTTTTTTTTTTTTTTTTAATTCTTCATAAATACATGGATATCATTTTATTTTTTATAGCTTGGGAATAATCCCTTTACTCTAATAATAATAATAATAATAATAATAATAATAATAATAATAATAATAATAATAATAATAATACGTGACTCATGAGACCATGAAGAGTCAAGAACGATCAGCCTAATCCAGGCCTCACGTCCACAAGCCTCAGCAGAGGTTAACGATCGTATTCGTCGGCAAGATAATCCCTCAGAAGCTAAGGCCAGTGGTGACAACAAAAAGTTTATTTTTTCTACATGTTCTCATCACTTTTATACATTGTGTCTCAGAAGGACTCTAAAATACTTCAGGATAATGTAATTTTGGCTAACCTACATCGATTTAAGGTAATATATGCCTATGTCCGAAGTTTAACGGTTGTAGGGAAATTAAGGACAGAAATACTGGAACAATTGTGATGTTTGCGGTTCCGTGTGCTGTACTCGACAAGTTATGCCATCTTTTCATACGGCAGCATCTGAGCAACGTAATGCCAGCGCAACACACATAACTGAAAACACGTTCACTTTATATTTAATTAGTGTATTCACATAATGTTTGAACGCAACAATCTCAGTATATTTGTGTTTTCCTGCCTTTAATTTGTCGTGGATACATTTGTCGAAAGTTTTGTTTCGTAATTTGTATTTGTTTTATTATTGTCTTCCTTTCAAAAGTGGGGTGCGCGGCTTATTTAAGGGCAAGGAGTATTCGAGAAAATTGCTATTATTACTAGATAGATGTATTAATTGTATGTCTCTTATATTCCACTGTGTCGACTGCTAGCTGGTGTGATGTCAGCGCCAACTCTAGGGAAAAAGCATAAATCTCACGCTCAAGCTGGTTTGAAGGTTCTGGTACATCAAAGGTACCGATGCGAAGTGTCAGTATTTATAATTCCCTGTACGCTGGGTTCACTTTCGTTTATTTATAACATGTGGAGCAAGTCCCCTGGAATTGGCAAAAATCATGTTTAGGTAGAGCATTAAGGCCAAGGAAAATAGCAATCATACGACAATGGTTATTCAAGAGTTATTAATTTATTGTGAAAAGTGAATATGATATAACTTTTATAGAAATTAATTTTATTTCATAAAACATATTTATCTAGAAAATACAATAATAAGCAAATAAGTAACCAAATGAATGAATGAAACAATGAATGAGTGAATGAATAAATAAGTATGTATATCACTAAAGAAGTAAATAAATAAATGAGCAAGTAAATAAGTAAAAAGTAAATAAAAGTAAATAAATACATATTAAATTTAATTCTCCAACAATATCCTTAATATTTGCGCCGTTTTCAATAAGTTGAATAATATTAACTTTGTCAGAAATACTGTAGTCAAACGTGAAAGTGTTTGACACATGATGCCTTACCGGTATGCGGAAGCTTGGATTATCGTCACAACAGACCACATTATACTGTTTTTCTGTTCTCATTAGACTCCAGCGCATTCTATTAAATCGGCGGAGTAGTGTAACTTTAAAATTTTATTTTTGTTGGTTTCAACATTGTTCGGGTGAAGATTCAATTGTAAAACACCCTATTATACACACATGCATATACATAGTGGAAAGTAAGGTGGTACATTAATTGACAGGAGCCATATATCTCATTATTTAAAGTAAGTTTTGTCAAATAAAAAAATTATAGGGCTTATTGAGATAATAACAAGTGTTTCGAAAGCTCTGACGGCAATTGCAAGATGTCTGAACGTTGCGTAAGTAGTAACCCATACCCCATGCGGACAGCGACTTGAAAGGGGTGAGTTAAGTTCAACTCCTTCGTGTACCTTTCAGCAGGTGAGAGGGAGGGCGGCAGCAAACAAAAAATGTACTGAGCTTCGGTGCAATACTTCGCGAGCTAATCTGGGGATAAATCTTCGCACAAAAATGACTTACGTAAACTCCGGATAGGGACCTAACTGTTATTTTTTTACTTTGTGAAATTTGATGTCAGAAAATGTAAATTATTAACCAGAATGAACAAAATAGCTCGTGTTCGGGCGTAGTTCAAAAATGAATACAGAATTATCAACTTACAATGCAATACGCTAACAATTCAATACTAAGTATGGCGTAATAATTTTAATGTAAGAAGAAATACGTACAGTAATAACAATAAATAACGTGAAAATCAGGAAATTATGTCCAAATTAGTGAAAACGCTTCGGATTGAAGTTTCAGTTATAATTGATGAAAGAAAACTCCTGTAACTTTGTGAACAAGATGTAATTAACATTACAGTTTGTTGTTTTACGAATCACTAATTCTGGGCGTTAATAATGAAATAAAGAATAATAAACTCTGTAAACCACATTCCACTCACATCTTACAAGCACTGTTCAAAATGTACACCATCAGCGTGCGTGCAGCTTTCACATCTTCTAGTCCAAATATGACGAACTCTGGCCAGTAGTTCTTCACTGTTCCGAATTTCTTCCGCGGCCTTCTTCTCCATTTATTCTCCTTGTCTTACACTTGTTCTCCTTATTTCCCATTCTTCTTCTTATCTTCCCCTTGTCCTTGCCTTCCCCTTGTCCTTACCTTCACCTTGTCCTTGCCTTCACCTTGTCCTGCTTTCCCGTTGTTCTTCTTGCGTCATGGCTTTTCTTTTCACTTACAATGTCGTGTACAGAAATTACTTCAAAATCTCAGTATGAAACGTCAATGTGATGAAATTTAAGACCTCTAAGGAAATAGTAATATGCGTTACAAGAGCGGTATGTTGAAGTTTTCATGTTCGAGGAAAAGTTTGAAAAAGCGAAACGTAGTTGAGGTTTTTTAATTTCCGAGAATTGGAAGAAAACATACCGCTCGTGTATCGTACATTATTTTGTGCGAAGATCGTTTATTACATACCTGAAAAAGGAATTTCTAATTAGTTGCAATTAAATCTCCATCTTGGTTTCTGTTCAATGACGGCAAATTTGCAAAACAAAAATATCTATCTTCAACATTGTTGCTTTAAAAATGTTTTCTGTGTCTAAGTACTCACGATTTGTAAACTCTGGCATCTCGTAGTTTTGAAATAAGCTAAACTGTGTCGCTGTACGTCCAACTGCACACTAATGCAATGTAAACATCACAACTGATCAGTTGCGAGTACTGGGCAAACTGTCTGCCGTCCCGACAGCGATGCCAGATTTTTAGACCTTCTGTACGTCACTCGACAATCAATGTTTCAAATGTTTCTTCGATCGATTAATTCGAAATCTGTGAATTTTCTAATTAAAATAATGCTGCAACGTGAACATAACAAACGTTCTCTTCGTTGGTATACAAGAAATCGAACTCTATTTTAAACAGTATTCGTAAAATTCGCTTTCGAAATGTCGGCATAAAAGTATTATTTCTTCAAAAACCTCGCAAAAACGAGCAAAATGGTATTATACTTTTTTGTTCGATATATTTCAAGGAATCACACCCTACAATTAATGTACTGCATTACCTTCAATCCTGTATATATAAATTTTATTTTAATTACATTAATATCTTTTCCATTTTGTAGAGGAGGTGATCTTCCATCTTGTATGGCTTGAAATGTTGGATCTGCTGCAGTGTTAGACGTATTGAAATGTAATCCAAATAGACTGGGTGTAGGTGGAGGAGGACTGCATTACAAGTCAAGTACGACTTGAACAACACAGAGTGCGTGAAGCCGAGGAAGGAAGGCATATCAATTATCTCGCGCATAGGTTCTCAGTTTACCCCACGCATGCATTGCAAGACTTCGTTGTAATTAATTCAGTTTAAATGCTGGCCTACTTCAATTCCATAGCTTGCTCTTAAACCCCAACTTTGGCTTCATTAAATCCAAATATGGCGTGTTTAACCTCAATTCAAATTCAAGGCTGTTATTTTTTAACGTAAGGTCCTTTTTTGTGTGAGTTAATGTGTGTGCTAACATTGCGTGAGATTTTCGCTAGGATGGGAACACGCACATTTCGTTCCGAGGTGTATATATCATATTTAAATCCAATTTGTAGCCACTAAGTATTTTCATGTTGACGGTATTTTGACATTATTTTGCTTGTAATATTTACTCCTCAATGTATCACTGTTTTAATGTAAATAAATTTAAATTAATATAGTGGCAATGAATAGTTCTACTGTTGTAAAATGACGTATGGTGTACTTCAGATCTTGCTTCTGTTAATGCTAATTTATTCTTCCCCTTCAGTATTATAAAAATGTACGTAATAAAAAAAGGATAAATTATTATGTGCTCGTAATCACTTCTTAATCTTATTTTCAATGCAAAATATTTTACATCTTTATTTTTAATATTGAAATATTCTTTAACGTAATTTTTATGTACCTTACAATTACGTTTTACTCCTCATCACATATAAGACATAGAAATTAAGTGACATAAAAATGCGTCTCTTCTCCTTTGTTCTTCTTGTATTCTCATTCTCTCCTTGTGTTCTCGTGTAGACCAATTTCACTTCTTCTCCATTTATTCTCTTTGTCTTACCCTTGTTCTCCTTATTTCCCATTCTTCTTATCTTCCCCTTGTCCTTGCCTTCCCCTTGTCCTTTCCTTCCCCTTGTCCTTTCCTTCCCCTTGTCCTTGCCTTCCTCTTGTCCTTACCTTCACCTTGTCCTTGCCTTCACTTTGTCCTGCTTTACCGTTGTCCTTGCGTCATGGCTTTTCTTTTCACTTACAATGTCGTGTACTTCAAAATCTCAGTACAAAACGTCAATGTGATGAAATTTAAGACCTCTAAGGAAATAGTAATATGCGTTACAAGAGCGGTATATTGAAGTTTTCATGTTCGAGGAAAAGTTTGAAAAAGAGAAACGTAGTTGAGCTTTTTTAATTTCCGAGAATTGGAAGAAAATATACTGCTCGTGTATCGTACATTAGTTTGTGCGAAGATCGTTTATTACATACCTGAAAGAGGAATTTCTAATTAATTGCAATGAAATCTCCATCTTGGTTTCTGTTCAATAACGGAAAATTTTCAAAACAAAAATATCTATCTTCAACATTGTTGATTTAAAAATGTTTTCTGTGTTTACTATACTCCAGCAGGCCGTGATATACGCCTGTCTTTTTTTTCCCCCAGTCTATGATGAGTCTGGAATCTTGTTTATTTTTTCACGGCTTCCTTAATGTTACTTGCATCACGAATGCAGTAACTTTAGTGGAGTTGTAGAGTTTACTTAATTTTTGAAAATATTTAAAAACAATAATTAACAGTGCAATTTAGATGAAATTGCAGTGGTAAGTTTCCAATTTATAATTATTACTATATCGAACGTCTCTAAAAATAATATGTTAAAAGCCTAAAGCAGTAAAGTCAATATGTCACTTAAGCGGTAAGAAGAGAGAAATTGTTATGTGTGTTAGGTTGGGAATACTGAATGTTGAATTTTAGACTTTCCGCGGATTGGTTTTTTGCGGAAACCAAGCAAATACACACGATCTCGCACAAAAGTATGTAACATCAAATCATTGTAATATGTGACTTAGGTTGAAATGTATTTCTGAAGCATTCATTCGTGAGTCATGACAATAAATTACCACTTTTAATAGCTGAATAAAGTTTTATCCTTGATTAGTCCAATGGTTTCTTCTAGTAAATGTAGGCCTAATGAAATATGTCCCTGAAAATATTTTTCTTTCTCCTGAAACATGAATAGTCTTGTTGGTTATAGCGTTATTTCGGGGAGGTCTGAAATTATACAGGATGAATTACGAGGATTTACCGTCCCTTACGGAGCTTATTTCCGAAGACATTCTCAGCAAAAATTTCATATAACATTTATCCTAATCTAAATATTTTTAGAGTTACACTAATTTGAAACTGTTAGTAAAATATCATTATTCATTAGATTTGATTGTAAAAGAATATTACAGATAAAGAATGAACTATTCAGGAGTATCATTTCTTAAATTAGCTGATATTCTGAAGCTAAAAATGTGTTGTGATTTCCATAGTTGCTTCTTACAGATTTTTTTTTTTCGAATTTTAACTACAAAATTACATTTTCTTACGCATTTATCACAACAGTTGTTACAAATCACGCCACTTTCGTAAATTATTCAAGTGTACATTAGGATGCAAGATTAAACTGTAACGAATCAAGTTCCTAAAGTCGTATGATTTGTAACAATTTTTGTGAGAAGTGCGTAAGAATGATGTCATTTTTAGTTAAAAATTGAAAAACAAGATCTGTACAAAGCAACTGACAACACATTTTTAGCTTCAGGACACTAGCCAATTAAAGAAATAATATTTCTGAATAGTACATTCTCTATTTGCAATATTCTTTTACCCTTAAAACTAAAGATAAAAGGTATTATACAAACAAATTCAAATTAGTGTAATTTTGAAAATATTGAGATTAGGACAAATGTTTATAAAACATTTTTTGCTCAGAATGTCTTCGGAAATAAATTCCGTAAGTGGCGGTAAATCCTCGTGAATCACCCTGAATGTAGGCTCTACTATCAATAGAGATGGAAGATTTCGCAATCACGGTAAATGCAAAGTGTACTCACATGTTGTTGTCAAAGTAAGTAATTTCATTTTTCCATAAGTACGAGTATATTATAATAGATTTTAGATCATCGATAAAATTGGAATTTAATTGAACCGGAATATTTAGGAACCTCATATGTCTAGAAAACTAAACTTTTCAGGAGATACAAGAAACATCTCGGGTCCTAGATTCGTGCTCAAATTATTTTTTTCTTAACGCTTATCTAAAATGAAGGTTGATGGGAATTATGTATGTATGTATTTATTCACACTGCAATGGGTATATACCCGGTGGCAGTGGTAACTAATTACTCTCAGTAATGACAATAATAAACTTATTAATTAAAAATACAGTTAATAATAATACCAATAATTAATACAAATAATTAATACTAACAATAATTTATAATAATAATAATAATAATAATAATAATAATAATAATAATAGGGAATATCCTAAATTAAATGAAGCACGATCACTTAAAATAACATTTAAAATAAATCTAATTTGTATCTTAAATCTAAGTTCGAACTAAAACCCACGAGTATGATATGTTCATATCTGCACAAGTACCTTTCCACACTACACTCATTTCGCTGTCAACTCACTCACTGCACTGGAACTACGACACATTTCACTGATTCTATCCTGATTTCAATAACACTTCAAAAACATTTCACTGTTCAAATACTTTGCACTGCCACTATAAACTATAAAGCTTCCCTGACAGGAACACGTTACACTGACACAACACACTTCACTGACACAACATAATTCTTCACTGATACAACACTTCAATAACAAAATATCATTTACATCCTTTACATACTGTGTATAATTACCGTCTATTAGTAAAGTCCTTAAGCCTATTTTTAAATACGTTTTTGGTTGTTGGTAAAGCATTCCAGTCCCTGATAGTACGATTGAGAAAAGAAAACTTTGCAGTGTCCGTCCTCTGTCTTCTTTCCCTCAATTTATATGAGTGGTTGTTCCTTGAAGAGTAATTTGGCGGTATCTCTTCATAATATCATGAGTCTACATATTTGGAATACGAAATCATATATAAAACAATTTTGTAAAAAAATGAACATGTGAGGTTTCTTAATATTGTTATTCAATTACAAAATGCGAAATGTATTTTGCATTTGCGAAATAAGAGCGAGAACATTCATTAGATTATTTTTTGGTTATTTTCTAAAAAATCACATACAGGTTCCTACGTTTTTAAAATAGTTTGTTTAAATGTCCATGTTAGCTTTTATAGTATAAATAGCACAGGGTTGGGACCTACCTTAGTTGTTTTCCGTACCGTTATTTCGAGGTTTTAACTAATCTGTCTCGTGTTAGCTGTAGAACATTGGCTGCTTATGCGATTTTTTAAGGTTCAGTGTTCACTCTCAATAAGTTGAATTTGTTAGCGTGTGATTTGATTGTGTAACAAAGTGGGTCGGGATAAAGTTACACCATATCTTTTTTTGCACGTTTTTAATCTTCACAATTTCGAAAACTGTAATTTCATATGTTCCTTTACTTATTCATTATTTTCAAGAATTTTAGAGAAAAAGTATAGAAAATGCACCTGTTAACACACTGATGACAGTTTTCATCCTCACCCATTACTTACACTCTACTTACACGAACACTTACACGATATAACTTTTACCAGATACACTTCATGTACGGCGTGGTCCGCTGAAGTGGTACACAAATTGAAAATATGTCAGAGTGCTGCCATCTATCCGCAATATGCGGAACTCGAATCACGCAAGTGAAGTGGATAGGTATTAGGCGCGCGCGCGCACGCACGCACACACACATACACACACCGATGACATTGAATTTCTACCACCAAACGTCCATAAAAAAGTTCCATTCCCAAACGCTACAGCATGCTAAATTAAAACTTTAAAAGTACCATAAAAACTAAATTTGATTTTTAAAATGGTAAATATATTATTTTAAGTTGCTAAAATATATAATCTTAATAAAGAAGGCAATATTGTTAGATAGCTGAAGACTCAAGGAACATTTTCAAATAAGGCCAATACCATCAATCTCTGGCTGCGAAACCAGGTGGCCCGGGTTCGAATCCCGGTCGGGGCAAGTTACTTGGTTGAGGTTTTTTCCAGGGTTTTATCCCAACCCAATACGAGCAAATGCTGGGTAACTCTCGGTGCTGGACCCCGGATTCATTTCACCGGCATTATCACCTTCATCTCATTCAGACGCTAAATAACCTGAGATGTTGATACAGCGTCGTAAAATAACCCAATAAAAACCATCCTTATAATTATTATTATTATTATTATTGTTATTATTAAATGATAAATGATAATGATAATTATTTTAAGGGAGTATACTAGACATTATTCCGAAGTTATACTCGGGTGTGGGTTTGATTCTCGTTTGGTCTTATTACCCATTTAGGTTTGTACCAAAAGTGTAATGCGAATGTGAGGTAATACAGTGACGTATCCTCGGACTCATCTCGCCAAATACCCTTTCACCAATTCCGTCGACTCTAAATAACCTTGTGTTTGATAAAGCGTCATTAAATAAAGCACTAACAATTATATACACTGACATTGATTATTATCATAAAAACGCTTCTGATATTTCGAGAACTATACGTAAATATTTACAACACTTTTTTTAACTTTTGGTTGCTTAATGTTTATTTTTATGGGTGAAAATTGAGGTTGTTATAAATTATCTTTATATTTAAGGTTATTTCATTTATTAACTCAGTTTTCTACGTAACCATCTAGTTGCTACGTTACGGCCTGTATACTGTATATATTTTCTCTTTTGTAATCTTTAATATTTTTCTCGCGGCAAATATTATTTTAATGGTTTCATAGTGATCTGAGCTTTTGAGGATATGTGATAAAACATAACAGGCATCTAACTAATCCTATGGGGGTCTGTGTCATATGTTTTCCCTTCTACATTATTAACTTTGAAATTGTTAAAACACTATCGTGTTATTTATAATACGTTCAGAACCAGGAACGAGTGTATGGATTAAGAGCGAATATGTGCACACAAAAATGGAGTCGATAAGGCTGAAATTAGCAAGCTTTGGCACGAAACTCTGTAATGGAGATAATAATATTTTTTTAAAACTATAGTTTATATGAGCGCTGTAAAGCTGTGTTATCTCTGGCTTATAAATTATATTGGTTTTATTTTAGAACTCCAGGGCCACCGAATTATCATTGGCTTTCCAAACGAAAAAATGTTTAACATTACCTGAAACATTATGAAGTAAATAATATAGCTTACGTGGACAATAGTTTGTTTACCGTATCATCAACATCCTTCAAATTGTATTTATTTTATTTTACTTATTTATTTATTTATTTATTTAAATTTAAATACACAGAATAAAGAATATAATTACAAACAAACAAGAGAAATAGAAATAAAATAATACAATCAATATAAAAAAGGAGATACAGTATTATTAACAAAATCTGAGACCGAATGAGAAGCGCTCGTGTTCGGACGCAGTTCAGATATAATATTAATAGGCCTATAAGAGAATATAAAATAAAATTAAATAGGAAATAAAATTAAAATTACAGTTACAGAAATTATATAATACAATATTAATATGAGAGAAATATATACAATAAAAAAATTATAGTAATAAAAATAAATAATTAAAATAAAATACGAAATAAAATTTTAATTACAGCGGCAATGGAATTATATAATATAATATTAACACTAGAGAAGAATAATATCGGACGTGAAAAGTAGGACTATGTTTCAAAATTATAGAATACAAATATAATATAGGTTGATTAATTCATACACATAGGCTGTAAATTTATTTAATCAAATTGAAGATATTAACACGTTTCTAATTTTCTTGTTATATGTTAGTGGGTTACATGTTAGAAGTTCTGGGAGTAATTTAGTTAAAGCATTGTATAACCGAGGGCCAAAATTAATGCTATGCTTTAGACCAACAGATGTGAGACATTTAGGTTCTACTAATGTTGAATTAATATTTCGTCTTGTGTCATAATTATGTGTCTGTAATACAAACTTATTACGATTTTTATGATAAAATTTTAACAGCGTATACTTATAAATTTGTTCAATATTAAATACATTAAATTCAGAATAAATTAATTTAGTTGGATAATCGAAACGTTTCTTCAAACAAATTTTAATTATTCGTTTTTGTAGTAAATTTAACCCACTAAGATTAATTTTTGTACTTCCACCCCAAACAATTATACCATATTGAATGATAGACTGAATAATGGCCAAATAAACATTTCGTAGAACTCTAATGGGTAAGTAGCATCGAAGATTAACGAATTTATAAATTGTTTTACGAAGCCTCTTACAAAGATAAGTAATGTGATGAGGCCATTTTAAATTCTGATCAATAATAATAAAAAACAAGGGAGGCTTTTAAGACCCGTCCCATTTCTAAGAATTAATCCTCCAATTACAGTTTAAGTCTTTCAACATAAAATTCCTATGGTCTATATTGATAGATTTGTTTAGTTAGTCTGATTTCTTTCATTCTCTTGATGTGTTCACTGATTCCTTTCAATTTACTGGGTAAATGAAATAAATTTTTTACTCTTCGGAATATGTATGACAAGACTTTCTTGTGTTAAATACTAACGTATCTTGTTTACATGTTTCGACCTATTATAGGCCATCCTCAGAACTGGTCATTGCTGGTCTTGGCGCCTGTTGTTTTGTTTCCTGTGAGGGTGTGTTCGTGTGGTGTAAAGTGGAGTCAAAGAGTGTGTGTGTTCTGAAATTGAGTTGTGTGTTGAGAATTTCATTGGGGTGTGTTTTTGTGTGTCTGTATATTTCATATGCTTCTAGTGCGTTTAGTTTCTGGCTTTTTGGTTGGATGTGTACTATTTTCATGTCTGTAGGTGTGGTTAGCATTTGTGATGTGTTCTGCATATGTGGAGGTGTTTTGTAATTTTGTTATGGCTGTGATGTGTTCTTCGTAATTTGTTTCAAATGATCTGCCTGTCTGTCCTATGTAGAAATTGTTGCAGGTGTTACATTTGAGTTTGTATACTTCAGTGTGGTTTGTTTGTTTGTTTGTTTGTTTGAGTTGTTTGTGTGTTGAGATGTTTTGGTAGGGTGTTATTTGTTCTGTATGTGATGTTGTAATTTAATTTATTGAATGAAGTTGCAATCTTGTGTGTTTTTTTGTTTTCGTATGTTAGTGTGATGTATTTTTTGTGTTCTTGTACTTGTGTTGTATTCTTATATTTTTGTGATTATGTTTCGTCTTATGTATTATGTTGTCTATTATGTTAGTTGTATCCATTTTCTTGTGCTATGTATTTGATTGTGTTTAGCTCTTCTTTGTAATCATGTTGGTTCATTGGTATGTTGATAGTCTGTGTACCTTTTTTGACTCTAATATCGTGTAATGTTCTAGGAATATGATCTTTCACACCATAACCAACTGTTTGCCACGATAACAATTTAAAGATGCATTTAACTTTGTTCTGTCAACCAGTAACATTTTTTTTTCCTTTACTATTTTGAAAGATAATTTTAAATGCGGTCTAATCCCACTACAACAACTTTCTAAAGATTGGTGCTTAAGAAAATAATGCTACTGTATAAAGGGACACAGGAGTACACAACAATAATCTTAACATATTTCGATTTACGAAAGTCGAAATAATTTTTTACTGTAAAAATATAAAAATGACATTTTTCAAATAAAGTCATTAAATGTCATTTTTATACCAATCATTTTCAAATTTTAACCACTTATATATGCTACTGGCAATAGGTTCTGTACAAAATTTTGTATTCCTAACTTAATTCATTTCAGAGTTATGCACATTTTTGTTATTTTTTAATAACCGGTACAATAAATGCCCCTTGCGGAACAGTTTTTGAAATTTAGTTCTGAAAATTGGTTAGCACATAATTTATATGTATAAAAACAATAATTAGTTAGCATTTTGTTGACAGTAATTTTAGTTTTTAGAAATAAAAGTTACAAATTTCACTCCTGTGTCACCTTAAACTTTGCTTGTTTATTTTTACAGAAAGGTGTAAATACATTGTGAGGTTAGGATATGTTAGCGCTATGTAAAAGTGTTTTTCGAATCTTTTTTAAGTGATATTCCCTTAAAATTCGTGTCTCTTGAGCAAAGATAATTTCATTCTTGAACAAAGACACTTTTTTAAGCTTAATGACACATCTGAAGTTTCATAAAAGATCAAATTTGTCTTTTCTCTTTATAATTCATATTCTACAAGCAAGTAGACAAAAACATAAAGGAGATTGTTGTAAACACTGTAGCAGAGTAATTTACTTTACATTTCATTTTACTTAGTATTTTCCTTTCTCGTTTTCTTTGTCGTCATTAAAAGTCCGGCTAGGCGTTGGCCTGGGTGTAGATCTGGATTTTCTCCGACATGATATAGGGTGTAAATAATATAACATGTCAAAAAGTATATAGCTTTTTCATAGCATGGAACACTGATGGAAATTTATTATTTATTTTTAAAGATTTTCCCAGAAGTACTACTTATTGCTAATGCTATATGTCGTCAAATTTAATAGTAGTTTATTTTAAGAAGCTCATTAGTGTATGTTTTAAAATGGTAATCACTAATCAGTTGGGTTCGCAATATTAAACACATGATTTTAGTAATAGTATGTTACTTGTAATGAAATATCAAATGAGCGAGGTATTGTTGATCTTTTGTTGAGTTTTGTGATAATGTATGGAAAACTGTGGTGTACGAGGTCAAAACTTTACATTTATGATCAAAACTTTCCTCAGTGTCTGCTTTCTAAACGTTCAACGTTTGTTGCTATGCCGAAAAACTAAGATTGCGATGAAATCGATGATTTTTTCAATTGTTGTTATTCGTCCCAGAAACGCAGTGTTATAAACACATTAAAATGAAAAGTTAAAGAACATTTTTTTTTCATATCGTTTTTTCCATGCTTACAACTTGTAGAAGTTTACTTACTGGCTTTTAAGGAACCTGGAGGTTCATTGCCGCCCTCACATAAGCCCGCCACCGGTCCCTATCCTCAGCTAGATTAATTCATTCTCTATCATCATATCCCACCTCCCTCAAATCCATTTTAATATTATCTTCCCATCTACGTCTTGGCCTCCCTAAAGGTCTTTTCCCTCCAGCCTCCCAACTAACACTCTATATACATTTCTGGATCCGTCCATACGTGCTACATGCCCTGCCCATCTCAAACGTCTGGATTTAATGTTCCTAATTATGTCAGGTGAAGAATACAATGCGTGCAGTTCTGCATTGTGTAACTTTCTCCATTCTCCTGTAACTTCATCCCTCTCAGCCCCAAATATTTTCCTAAGCACATTATTCTCAAAGAAACTTAACCTATGTTCCTCTCTCAAAGTGAGAGTCAAAGTTTCACAACCATAAAGAACAACCGGTAATATAACTGTTTTATAAATTCTAACTTTCAGAATTTTTTTATAGCCTATCAGCCTGGATGATAAAAGCTGCTCAACAGAATAATAACAGGCATTTCCCATTTTTATTCTGTGTTTAATTTCCTCCCGAGTATCATTTATATTTGTTACTGTTGCTCCAAGATATTTGAACTTCTCCACCACTTCAAAAGATAAATTTCCAATTTTTATATTTCCATTTCGTACAATATTCTCGTCACGAGACATAATCATATACTTTGTCTTTTCGGGATTTACTTCCAAACCTATCTCTTTACTTGCTTCCAATAAAATTCCCGCGTTTTGCCTAATCGTTTGTGGATTTTCTCCTAACATTCCTAACATGTAGAAGTTTAGGTAATTATATTATATTCTAAGATTGCCATGACTTTGGTTTCACAGTTGTTCGAACTCTTATATAGGCCTAGGAGAGATACGTTTCTTAATTTCAGAATACCAGGTTCCGAATATTTCCGACAAAACTTACGAATTTATTTTTATTACGCTTTATAGTATGTTTATTCTGCAAGTAGTTTCTATTAGAGACATCATCTGCTTAATATTATGCTGTATCCAACCTTGAGGTTAGAATACTATTGAAAGGTCACGCGCTTAAGCTGTAATTGTGATTCCACTTTTACTGAAGAACATGATGTTGGTGCCGACTACTTAACTTGTAGCTTCGATGTACCTACGCCCGTTATAAAGTAACAAATGAATCAGTCTGTAGAAATCAGTACAATAAAACCCACATTCTAGGTGGCGTTCTATTAAACGAGCTTGACTTCCGTGAAGAGTTCACTACGACAGAATGGTTAATCTGCTATAAAAGAAATTAGGGAATACAATCTAGCGGATTGTCTTACGCAGACAGCTTTCTTCTTGCATTACAATAGTATTATACTTATGAATGAAATGTAATTGTAGGCTTACTCTAATAGTAATATGCGTTACAAGAGCGGCATGTTGAAGTTTTCATGTTCGAGGAAAAGTTTGAAAAAGCGAAACGTAGTTGAGCTTTTTTAATTTCCGAGAATTGAAAGAAAACATACCGCTCGTGTATCGTAGATTATTTTGTGCGAAGATCGTTTATTACATACCTGAAAGAGGAATTTCTAATTAGTTGCAATGAAATCTCCATCTTGGTTTCTGTTCAATGACGGCAAATTTGCAAAACAAAAATATCTATCTTCAACATTGTTGCTTTAAAATGTTTTCTGTGTTTACTATACTCCAGCAGGCCGTGATATACGTCTGTCTTCTTTCCCCAGTCTGTGATGAGTCTGGAATCTTGTTGATTTTTTCACGATTTCCTTAATGTTACTTGCATCACGAATGCAGTAACTTTAGTGGAGTTGTAGAGTTTACTTAATTTTTGCAAATAAAAATAATATGTTAAAAGCCTAAAGCAGTAAAATCAATATATCACTTAAGCGGTAAGAAGAGGGAAATTGTTATGTATGTTACGTTGGCAATACTGAATGTGGAATTTTAGACTTTCCGCGGATTGGATTTGTGCGGAAACCGAGCAAATACGCGCGATCTTGCACAAAATGCAATACATAGATGTTAATTGAAACATTTTAAAATTTTCTTTCAACAGAATGAATTGTATATTTTCGTCCTTTATTAAAATTTATTTACGTGTCATATAAGTTTAATATAGAAAATATAATACAAGCATTAATTCGAAACAGCTAAAATGAATGTTGACTTATTTCTTGAAGCTCGATACCAAAAGACATTTCTGCCATGAGAATGAAAAGTATTTTCTTAAAAACCTTTCATTTCTCTTCCTGGAGTTTCTTGATACAAGACGTTTTATAGTGAGGTTCTCAATTTTATGCAAAGAAGAGATCTCAGCGCTTCCATAGGGAGAAGAAAAACGTGTTTTCCTGACGACAAAGCGAAGCATTGCAACGCATATAAAGATGTACAGGGACATCAGTTTATTTTTATTTTAGTAGGTTATTTTACGACGCTTTATCAACAGCTTAGGTTATTTAGCGTCTGAATGAGATGAAGGTGATAATGCTGGTGAAATGATTCCGGGGTCCACCACCGAAAGTTACCCAGCATTTGCTCATATTGGGTTGAGGGAAAACTCCGGAAAAAAACCTCAACCAGGTAACTTGCCCCGACCGGGAATCGAACCCGGGGCACTTGGTTTCGCGGCTAGACATGCTAACCGTTACTCCACAGGTGTGGACACACCATTTTATTTTTACTAACATTTTTAATATTAACCTGGCTATATGCCTTTGAATTAACGGATTGACAACCGGAAACACCGTTTGCTACCCCCTTCCACGACTGGAGTTCGAAGATACTGGCGTAAAACACAAACAAATCACTTTACTAGGTACAGGAGGGAAGAAAATTAGTTAATCCATTTACGTAAACTAGGAAATATCGCAATTTTGAGTTTGATAATTTTCATTAGGTTTTTGTTTAATCAAAATACAGTACAGTATTAACAATGAGTGTTTTTAGTCACGAACTGAGCTATCCATGCGAATGTATTCATTATGCAGTGTATATTATACTGTCTGCAGCACATTAGCAAATACCCTATAACAATTGTAGAGTATTTGACATTAGATAGAATATAGAGAATGAAGTTAAATTGAAAAATTATCATAATATGGATATTTAAACACATTTTTGAAAATGGTGGCCGTTCATTTCGATACATGCATATTCTTTTGTGCATATTATCGCACGATAGACTATTGTATCTAATTCTAATTATTACATGTTTCGTTCTCCGTACTAGTAACTCATGTTGAAATAATTCTGTACCTACTCTACAAAAGAGTACCTTACGTGCTGAAAATTCAATCTTCACTTCTGCCCGAACCGCACAGATAAAATTATTTAGATATGCTATCTACTGTCCTCCAAGTGATTATGTCGCAGGATCGGAGGAAGGGGGAAAATCACGTGACAGTTAATTACTCAACAAGGCCTTTTATTTAAGTTATTTTAAACAGTTGTATAATAATAAGTACACGTCCAATTCCTAACAGAAATTATTGTTTTCAGAAAAGATCTAAGACAGCCCAGCCACTAGCCCTTACAGAGGGGCGAGCAGAAGCAAGTGGGGGAATTCGGGAAGCGACGTGGGTAAACGGACGACAGTACCTGTGCGAAAATATGATTCAATATTGAAAGCTCTTTCGTCACTGGAAAACGCGAACATATTTCTGAAACATACTATACTCACTAACTCACTGCGGTCTTGGTTCTGTGTGCAGGACAGTTGGCACGTCATTAGTAAAAGGGGTGGGAGTGAAGTACATTCAAAAACACAGGTACAATAAAAATTGAAGTAAAAATAAAATGATGGCCCTGTATTAATATTGAATTTAGTTTAAAATTGTTTCAGAAGTACTGAATTTATGAAATTATGAACATATAATATACTTGATTCTGATACCATATTCACTTCTTATACTGTATGTCTTATGCGACATATTTCGTGTCAACAATTACATTGATATAATGTTGATCTTAAAATTATGTATAATTAATTAATTCAATCATTCACAGTGTACTGCCCAAGGGCACGTCTTTCACTGCTAACCCAGCATTCTTCAATTTTCCTATTTTCTGCCGTTCTCTTTGTTCCCGTATAAGATCCATATATATCAAATTCTTTTCTACTACTTCACATCAATCTAAAAATTGTCATACTACTGACGTGTAAAGAAATAAAGGTGGGATTAATTAAGTTTGGCTGTTGTTAACAAAATTTTTTACATAACTTTGCAAGTTCTCAAAGACTATATACATACATTTGGTAAATGAGATTAATAAGAAATGACTTGCTAAATTTCATACAATACAATACAGACTTGACCACTGACCTTTCGAACAAGCTGCAGCGTGTGCACGATATGTGTGTCAGATTCATCAGTAATGCTCACAAATTTGACCACATTACACCCTCGTTCAAATCTTTATCCTGGCTGCAACTTAGTAACCGTAGAACACTTCATTCGCTGTCTCTTCTGTTTCGAGTTCTCCACATTTCTACTCCAAATTATCTTCGTTTCCGGTTTAACTACTTATCCTCCAATCACAATCTAAACACTAGGTCACAGGAGAGCCAAATCCTAGCAATTCCTGCCCATAGAACATCCCAATATTCATCTTTTACTGTCTCAGTCCCCCGTGAATGTAATTCTCTACCTCAGAAGATTAGGGGCTGCCAGACAATAACCACTTTCAAGAAAAGGCTAAACGATTTCTTACGGGCGCAGTCAAATTGAAGTTATAATTGTGATCGAGTTTAATAATTTAATTTAATTTTATTATTATTATTATTATTATTATTATTATTATTACTATCTTATGTGATCGGGGTCCATTATTCTGTGGCTTACCAGTAATAAAACAATAAGAAGAACCCTGAAATCAAAAGCTACAAAAGATACATTGTTACAATTTTATAAGGTGATGTCAGTGCCCAGTTTACTATATGGAAGCGAAACATGGGTTATGAAAAAGAAAGATGCCTCTAGATTAGAAACAAATGAGATGAAATTTTTGAGAAGCGTAGCCGGTTACAGGAAAATAGAACATAAAAGAGACGAAGAAATATGAGAAGAACTTGAGATATACGAATTAAACAACAAAATAGAAGAATATAGAAATACATAGATGTCTCACATTTCAAGGATGCAGGAGGACCGGATACCATATAAGTTTTGGAAATATAAACCTCTGGGGGAAAAGAGATATTGGAAGACCAGCCAAAAGATGGTTGGACCAAATTTCAGTAGCTGCGACAGGAATCAATTTCCTAATGTATGTAGGATGATGATGATAATTATTATTATTTACTTAAGTAATTCGGTTTTGTATATTTCATTTTATTCGTTGAATAATATATTAAACTGTACCCATGGTTTCATCTTATTAGCATAAGCCCGAAGGGCTTGTGAAATTATGAAGGGCTTGTGAAATTATGAAGGGCTCGTGAAATTATGAATAAGATGAAACAGCACTCGTTCAATTATTACAGAACATCTCACAATTGGACGGAGTTACGCAATAAGAGACCAAGCGCCAAAAACCTGTTTCGAAATTAATCTGTTTTTTTTTTATAAAACATTTTATGCAAGAAGTATTATAACATTCATATTATTACAAAAAATAGCACAAATATACCAAAAATGGCTAACTTAATTTTGATAAGAGACCAGAAGTTTAATTAATATTTCAAGGCAAAATAAATAAATTTTGTGCAATAAACGAATTTTTGCTTGAAAATAGCAGCAAAATTCAGATATTTCATTCATGATTTTTTCCGAGTTAAATTAGTTTGCCATCAACAGATTTGTGCAAATAAATAAATAAATTAATAAGTAAGTAAGTAAATAAATATTTTTTTTAATTGTCGGTTGGTATATTATTGCGTAACTCCGTCTTATTGTGATCATTCCTGGTTATAGGACCGGCATGACGCAGGATCACCATTGAAACATCACAAGACAATCACAACGGACAAACACTCATTCTCTTGGATGTAAAATATATTCCTTCCATTACCCATGCCAGAAATCGAACCTTGGGCCGCACTACCAACAGGGGACTAATAATAACAACACACAAAAATTCAATTATATTCATTTCACTCTCAAACATGTTCACATGTTCTAGAATAACTCTTCTCGGGTTCTCAGCCAGGTGAGTTGGAGATTAGCTTCCAATCTTTCGACGGCTAGCTCTGCCATCTTCTCCAGGGACGAAGTGATGTGGGACCACGTCTAGCCGGTATATATGCAAAAGTAGGGCTTCCCGCTGCGGGCCAATCAGGAGCTAGTTCCTAGTCCCGACCGCCAGGCGCATTCTCGTTGGTGGACACGGCAGCCAATCAGGAGCTACTTGCTGGTCCCGACTGTCTGCCGTGTGCTGGTGGTCTAATCGTATTGATGACAGGTTTCCATGCCGTACTCAGCTATAGACCCCCGTCTCTGTTGAAATTATTGCCATCTAGCTGGATTTCGATGGCTTCCTTGATAACTAAGTCCCAGTAACCTGATGTCTTGTCCAAGATGGTGGTGGCGCCGAAATCTATCTTGTGACCAGTTTCTAGGCTGTGTTGGGCTACTGCAGACTTATCAGGATAATATAGTCTTATGCTGCGTTGATGTTCCTTGCAGCGTTCCATAATAGTTCGTCCCGTCTGCCCGATGTAGCATTTCCCACACTCACAAGGTATTCTGTAGACACCAGGTGTCCTGAGACCAAGGTCGTCCTTAACTGGTCTCAGCAAGTTCTGGTCTTTGTGGGCGGCTTATGGATGGTTTTAACCCCGTGTTTTCTTAGCATTCTACTAATTTTGCCCGAGATGGGGCCGTAGAAAGGGATGTATGCCATGCCCTTTGTCTCCTCTTGTTCCTCGGCAGGTGGTTTGTCCGAAAAGGCCCTTCTGAGGGCCAAGCCGATTTCCCTGTTGCCGAAGTTGTTCTGTAGGAACGTCTTACGTAGGTGACAGATCTCAGAAGGGAGACTCTCTTTGTCCGAAATCCCTTTCGCATGTTCACAATCCTTACAAATAAGATGCAATTCCTTAAAATCTTAATATCACATTAACACCCGACTGAAAGCGTAAACATTTGACGCATTTATATGGTTCCTATGAATCCGCCGTCACTCTTTTTGAAAGTTTTCAACTTTAACAATAATAAGTAAGGTAGGTGTCCCTGATATGGCCATGCTAAGATTTGAGAATTTTTCTAGCCGCCATTTTGAAAAAAAATTTAAACCACATTTCTCATATTCGTTCTCAGTCTAATGGACATTCTTAAAACAATTTCGTTTCCCCATAGAAATAGCTTTAATTCTCCAAAAAGTCCCAATTTCCAAAAGTGTACCTAGTGGCCATATCAGGAACACGTGCACATGATATGGCCACCCTTGTTCCATGTTCTACAAATCGTGATTGTTTTCAGTTTGATAGCGCAATTGTGCTAAAAGTAAATAATTTTGGTGTAAAATGAATAAACATGACACTTAGGCTAATAATCATTTTTATAATTCAAAAGTATACTCAAAACAGGTTTTTCCATAAAAAATTATGTTGTTTTTCTTAAAATACAAAATTGTTGCTTAATTCCAGCTATAAGGCATGTAAATTTGCCAGGTGAAAAAAATAAAACTGAAATGAACTTGATATGGCCATGGTGCATTTAATATGGCCATATCAGGAGCAGGTAAGCTTTCACGAAAATCGTTTGATTATGAACAACTCGTAAAAGATACGCTATCAACGACAACACCAATCAACAAAACATTAAAAACTGAATGGAGTGCTATGGTTTTTACGAACAAGTCTTTGAAAAACATCTATAAAACAAAGGAGACTTACCAGAGGAAAATTTAGAAGAGGTCGCATGTAAACCCCAAAACAAGCAACTGACGCCATATTGTTCAACCTGACTGGATGGAAAACGATCAAGTGACATACCAGGAAGCCCTTTCACTAGATTCTGCTGCAATTTAGCGGATTTTTTGGTTAACTAACTGACAATAGGAGGGTGGCCATATCAGGAACACCCACCTTATTACATAATTCAAAACTTCACTCATAAATCAAACATCATTGTATTTTTATTCCTCTTTGATATAGTTAATCTAATGGAAATCTTTATGAGCTATTTATTTTGGAATTTGTAATATCTCTATTGCATGTTACAGTATACGCTAAGATTAAGAAAGTTCTTAAAATAGCGATACTAACTTTTCCAACCAAAACAACACCAGTGGAGCGAGTAACAATAATTTCAAACCAGCAGTCGGAACCGATACGGATCCTTGGAGTTTCCGTGTACAGTTCTCATACCATTGCAGCGCCTTGGTTCTATAAATTAGACCTCTGGTCCTATAAGATGGCGAACCACTTATGAGAGATATGACCTAGCTGCGACCCCCATTATGAAAAAGAAAGACAAAGAAAGAAAACGACATGAAAACATGCAACCGCGTACATGTCTGGGTGCCATATTTTTTGTTCCCTTTCCTTAAGTCATGTCAGCATTTAGGTTATAGTTGTTACTGGAAAGTACTTGATGTGTGGTTTCATTGTTTTAGTGACATGATACAGCCCATTTCTTACCAGTAAGATGTCTCCGATACAAGCAAAAAGCGTGTTGGATTGTGGCTTTAATTTCTACCTGCAGTGGTCTTCTTAGAAACACGGTAATTTAATATGGGTTAATAACAGGAATTGTGGAAACATGAATATTCCTGATTAATTTTCACGTCTGAAGTGGTTATACCTTCCATCTATTTCTGTTGCAAAGTCCCTGTGCAACTAGCATCTACGAATACGAATTTCCTTCATGTATACAGGGTGACATGGAATTTGTTTTATTATTGCTAAATTGAATATCAAGATTTACATTTAGATTCCAAGACTGATCCGACATACAGGGTTTGCCAATTTAGTATTTAGTATTTATTGCACATAAGATACAAAATAAATGTATATTATTGACGCATTGCACACCCGTTCGAGCAAGCTCGTGTTCGGAGGCTGTTCCTATAAATAATTATTTTGTATCAAAGAACATAACAAAGATTCGGTAAAATTATAAAGCCAAAACAATTATTATAAAACGGGGTTAATCATGAAAATAAGAGTAATCAAGTCAAGAACAAAATATAAGTTAAAATGAATGAATAGAATATTGAAATTAAGAAAAAAAAAAAAGGAAAAGTGGACATGAATAGGCCTACTAAATAATTTGCTTATTTTTTTATTAAATTTATTAAAATCAAAATAATTTAGGACAGGATTTATTATCAAAATAGTGTTGTGTAACTATGGCTGGTAACTCTGGCTATGATTTATTCCAGTGGTTGTGTAACATTTAGTTTCAGCTAAAGGATATGCCGGATTTCTTCTGGTGGGATATACATGTTGTTCTAGTTTATATTTCAGGCGATCTTAATGTATTTTTATATATTTGTTCAACTTGGAAAACATTAAGGTCGGAATAAGTGGAATTTGTTGAATAATCAATTATTGACTTGTTTAAGCAAATTTTAATTATGCACTTTTGAAGCAATATGAGCGGAAAAAATATAAATTTTGTTGCTCCTCACCATCCGATTATACCATACTGGATGAAAGATTGAACCAAACCTAAATAAAATAATCGCAGAATATTTGTAGGGATGTAAGAGCGAAGAATTACAGATTTTTAAATTGTTTTACGAAGTCTGTTACATAAAGAAGAAATATATTTATCCCTACTTAAATACTGGTCAATAATAATTCCTAAGTACTTCACTTGAGTAGATTGCTTTAGAATAGGACATTTACAATAAGAATTATGACTTATTACATTTGACATAGAATAGCTCACAACGAATTTTACAATTAACAATGAAAAGTAAATGACAATATATTAATGATGTAAAGTGAAAATAACTCGTTCTACATACTTTTCTTATCATATAAATGATTTCAAAATTTCATGACCGATTATTTTAATATAGCTATAACTATGACATTTTGGAGCTTTTTATGAAGATTATACTTGTCCCTCCATTGTTGAAAGAATTTAGAAATGGTGCCTCTTCCTCCAAAAAAGAGGCCAGTCACTTCAATATTATGAATTGTGTAAGAATGTTTTATATATGTGATGGTGGATTCATTAAGTTTCTTCTATTCGGAGTCCACCTCAGCTGGATGATTTGATGAAACCTAGAGCCTTACAGTAGGGTATAAAATGTCCGCTGTGTTTTTCTTCCTCTTGATCGCAGTAATATTTATTCTGCGGTTACTACCATTCTCGGTCACATCTACTCATGGATCTCTAGGTCTGTGGCTCGAAGGACATTAGCAATCATTCTTCTTACAGTATTGTGCCATTTGATCATTACAGACGTGGACAAATTATTAACAAAATTGACGATTTTTATGACAAATCTGTTTACAAAATTTGACTTTTCAATTTAGACTACAGTTGACAATTTTGCATATTTCTATCATTACAATAGATAGAAATATGCAAAAATGTCAACTGTAGTTTAAATTGAAGAGTCAAATTTTGTAAAGATATATAATAAAAATCTTCATATTTTGCTAATAATTTGTAAATATGCAAAAATGTCAACTGCAGTTTAAATTGAAGAGTCAAATTTTGTAAAAATATAAAATAAATATCTTCAGTTTTGCTAATAATTTGGAAATATCCAAAATGTAAACTGTAGTCCAAATTGAAGAGTCAAATTTTGTAAAAATATGTAATAAAAATTTTGTTTTGCTAATAATTTGTAAATATGCAAAAATATCAAATGTAGTCCAAATTGAAGAGTCAAATTTTGTAAAAAAATCATACAGTACAAATCTTCAATTTTGCTAAAAATTTCGAAATACGCAAAAATGTCAACTGTAGTCTAAGCTGAAGAATCATATTTTGTAAAAATATGTAATAAAAATCTTCAATTTTGCTAATAATTTGTCCACGTCTGTAGTTACTCTACCTGGGGGCAGATCCCAAGCACATGAGGCAGAGTTTCTATGTTTCTAACTCACTGCTCTGCCTGCAGTGGATTGTGCTTTGGGAGCGGCCCCGGAAGAGAACTCATCGTGCAACCAATGCCGTTATTTTAAGCATGCCACTCCACTAAGAGCTTGATAAGCCACTTTTCTTCAGGACCCACGATTTGGCAGATGGAACTTTCTCGAATAGGAAAATACCTTTTCCTTTTTTTGTGTAAGCAAACTAGGTTTCAAATTCGCGGAGTCGAAGTAGCTTTCGAAGTTGAAGTCAATTAATGTTAATTGTAAAACAATAATGCTAGTATTAATAGGAATATTTCATATTTTATTTCATTTATTGCATTCCGTAGATCTTGAAGCTTTAAGATGTGGTACAAGTAATAGTTCTACAAAATTACAATTTTTTGGCGAGATGAATTGAGGTGAAGTCGAGGATTAGACACATACCAGTCGGCATCTGCCCCACGGTTGGGCAAAACCTCGGAAAAAACAACCAATCAAACAAACCAAACAAGCCCAAGCGCAGCTCCGGACCAGCAAGCTAGTGGATCTGTCGATTGAGCTACGTTGATGGCTCTACAAAAAATATGAGTACACAGCAATCAGATTATTAAATTTACAAACCTAAATAATTATTCATCAGTTGAGCTTTGAAATATAATACATAGCAAGTAAGTTAATTCAATTTAAAAGCATAAACATTTCAATCAGTTGAGATAATACAAAAACTGTTTATACATATCATGCAAATTACTTCAAATTACAAGCATAAACGATTTATCAGTAGAGCTATATAGATTACTATTCAATTTAAAGCATATACAATTCATCAGCCTTACTATACAAACATATACAATACATAGTAAACAAATTAATTCAATTTACAAGCATACTTTCGTTAAGCTATACAAAATTGTACAATTCATATCAAGTAGATTAATTGAATTTATAAGCATAAACAATTCATCAGTTTAGCTATATAGACTACTATATATCAAATGCCATCTAATTAGTGTTCGTGAAAAACAATATTTTTCAAGTTTTCACATATTCCCAATATTTCTCTGACATTATTTGTTTCCTTACGAGTTATATCACATCCTTCAAAACTTAAAAGCGACTTCATTTCGTTTGCTTCCATACTTATATCTCTTTCAGTAAGACTATCAAAATGTAATCATTATATAGCAAAGTCGGCAAAAATAAATTGCTATAATTTTTAATTGTTTTCCTCGGCACCCTATTTCCAATAAATGTAATGCTATTAAAATGTCTTATTTTTTATTAAAAATTTTCTTTTTTTTTTTAATCAAAATTAATGTAAAAAGTTCAATTTCCAAATTGCTTTAAACGATTATTTACAATAATTATTATTTTCAATGTTACACTTTCTTTGCTACAAAAAGTAATTAATTTCTATTTCGCAGTTAGCTTATATTAATTATAAAATTCACATAAAAATTATTTTTATTCCTTTAACTAGATACCTAGTGATTACAAATTAAATTTATAAAACAAAAAAGATTCTAGCCACTACTGTAAGAGCCAGGCTCCTGTAAGGTGTGGTCGTAGCCAATAATATTTAACATAAAATTTACAAGAACAGTTTACTAAATACAGTAAATGCTAATCCATAAATAACACACAAGAGCAAAAAATGGAAGGAAGAGAAAAAGAGAGAAAAATACACATTTAATATAAATTGACAATCAGACAGAAGCCAGTGATATTCAATAAAAACATGAATATAGTCGACAGAAATAAAAGGTAAAGAAAGTACATATGTTAATATTATATATTATGAATAATTTTATAAATTTCTCTTTGAAAAGCCTCAATTTTCAAAGATTTCAAATTTTGAAAATGGTTTGTAATTTTATTATAAAATCTTGGGCCGAAACTAGCACCATGTATAAGAGCTGCACTTGTATGATATTTAGGCTCAATTAATGGGAAAGTAGACTTTTGTCTCCGAGTGCGATATTCATGTCGATTAGATTTATGTTTTATTTAATTTCTGTGGTAGTAAGTTAGTAAACTATATTTATAAATTTCTTCAATATAATTAATACATTAAAATCTGTATAAATTAAATTTGTTGGGTAATCCATATTTTTGGTCAGACAAATTTCTGTTAATCTTCTGCGTAATAATATCAATGGATTAAGTACAGATGATGCTACTCCACCTCAATTTATTATAACTTACCATATTGCATTAATGATCGTACCAAAGCTAAAAATATAATTCGTAATGCCTCCTTAGTGATAAAATTTCAAAGTATTATGAATTTATAAATTGTCTTTCTTATACCTGCACATATGAAATCAATTTGTTTGTCCCAACATAAATTCTTGTCTATAATAATTCCTAAATATTTAACTTGTGTGGAAGGTGTTAGATGTGAACAGTTACAATAATTATTTGTTAATTCATTACATGAAATACTGTATTATGAATAAATTAATACATTTAAGTGCTTTAAATAAATCTGACTGAAATAATACTACTTCAATCAATGTGATGGATCTACTCTTCCTGCTGAGGTGAAGTATTTCAACTCAGATAGCCCAGATATTACAGAGCCTCCTGGCGTCTGACCTCTGTAATATTGTTAACTCTCAGTACAACTGTTCTGCCGTAGCTTTGTAAACGTACAGAACGCTGTTACTATTCATTAATCAGTTTTCCTTTGAAAATCAAGAAAACTGAGTTACACAGACCATAACATCCTCCTGAGTGAGGATGTTATGGTTAATTTCTAATTAAATACCTTGTGCACCATCTGATTGCTCTCCACTATACCTTCTACGCTACTACATCATGTGTAAATATTTTACTAATATCAATTGAAAGTGCGTCATCTGTGGATCACGTGATATCGTTTGCAGCTTCAAATGCAGGGAAGATATTTTCGATTGCCGTTACGAAATTGGGAAGTATTTTCTGATCATAAGGTCTTTCGTTTTCTGTTTGGCCTAGGTCGTCTTAGGTGATGATTAGACCTGCGTTTGGTTACTTTGAGTACAAGTTAGATGTACATGGATCGTACTAGCTTCGCTTTGAACGGAAAGCTCTGACTCTTCACTCTCTGTTTCGTATGTTTACATCTGCTTATTCGTGTATCTGCTGTGTAGTTACTCAACAGTGAGAATATACTCAAATACAGAATATACTTTCACGTGAATTTAATAACAAACTAACTTATATAAATGTATTTAAAGTCGCCATATATGCAACAGATAATTATTCTCACAATAGTAAAACGCATATCGATTTTAAACACTCGTACTTTCTGTTTCATGATGTAGTTTTAATCCCAAAGTAAAAACCAATGCTCATGATTATACTTCGTGGAATTGCCACGAGAATCGCAAGGTTCACTGCGCACGCGGCATATAGAAGGGGACGTGCAAAGGATAGAGTATGCCTCTAATGTAAACACTGAGCAGTATACTGCGGTTACAATAAAACCTGTATCCTGCATTCAAGAAATATAATAAATGATCATTGAAGTAGGAAATGTCTAAACATGTAAATACACAATTATTTTATAGTGAGATATATTAACTCTTAAATTTTAATGTAAGATACTCACATCATCCTTGAATATATGCATTGCAGTGAAGAATTACGTACATTTTGAGCGACTGCAAAGTAACCTTCTCCAATGGTCACTTAAACAGTTTTTACTTTGGGAAAATGTACGTTCAACATCACACGATGTAATACGTGCATATTTGAAGAACGGAAAGTCACTAATTTTTAGTACACCAACTTCAGATGTCTTGTCGTGACCTGATAGTACATCATTTATAATACAAAGTTATGAATAGGCAGAATTTTTAGCAATAATGTTTCTCAACTTACATTTCACTTTTTCTAAAATTAGTGAATTGTTATTTTGGATAACGGTTTGTGATAATTCATCCATTACATTAAGGGCTTCTGAGAGTTGTAGTTTAGACGATTCTAACAGGATGATACTTTTGGACACGATTTTAAAATTAGAATCAATGAACAGAATATCTTCCAATAGCTGTTCAGAAGGCAATGATTTTACAGCTGCAACAGCGGAACTGTCTATGCTATCCAATGCATCAATGACCTCCATTATTTTGCCGTAATGCTCTGCATAATAATTAACAGCATTCAACCACGTTCCCCAACGGGTCAAGATTGGCTGCGGGGGTAAGGGTATTCCAGGAGCAATTATTTGGAACAACAACACTCTCATTGTAGTATGTTTGATGAATTTTTATCTGCACTGAACAAATGTTAAGCTTTGACTATTCCAACCACAGTAATGCAAAAACAAGTGCTTACATAGGTATACATTAGCTGTAGCTGCTCTATCTATTTGGACCGGTCACAACTCTGAACATGAACTGCTTATACTACGAGACCGGGCGGTCGCTCACTTCCTCTGTACTATCGTACATCGGCATCCTGATTGCATGCTGCGTGTGGCAATTCAACGAAGTCTACTCATGATTATTCTCCTATTTATGGAGTTTTGAATATTTAATTGCACTTTTCAAAATTAATACATATATTTTATCAAAGTGAAAATGAGTTTAGAAGTGAATAATATGACGCATTATTGAAATGATTGAAATTTTTATATTGAAAATTGAAAATGAGTTAGTATTGCAATGTATGAAATATATTTCGGCCCTGATGTTTGAAGTCTTGTTCAATTACGAATGTTTGTAATTTTTTTGTCTCCATATATTACCGTCTCTAATTCCAAGTTGTATAAATTAATTATGAATATGTATTTCACACGTGAACGCTGTAACAGAACACAGTCTATGTATGTACATATCTTTAAATAAATGAATGAATAAATAAATAAATAAATAACTAAATAAATAAATGTATGAATAAATGATTAAATAAATAAGTAAATAAAGAAATATATGAATGAATAAATAAATAATTAAGTACATAAATACATAAATAAATAAATAAATAAATAAATAAATAAATGACTGAATGACTTAATGAATTAATTAATTAATACATAAATGCATAAATTAATGAATAAATAAATTAATGAATAAATAAATACATAAATAAACAGATAAATAAGTAAATAAATAAACAAGTAAATAAATAAATAATTCCAAGATGAAGAAATTAATTATGAATATGTATTTCACACTTGAACGTTATAACTGGACATAGTCTATGCATGTACACATCTAAAAATAAGTAAATAAATAAACACATAAATAAATAAATAAATACATAAATAAATAAACAAATAATTCCAACATGTAGAAATTAATTATGAATACGTATTTCACACGTGAACGTTGTAACGGACACAGTGTATGCATGTACACATCTATAAATAAATAGATAGATAGATAGATAGATAGATAGATAGATAGATAGATAGATAGATAGATAGATAGATAGATAGATAGATAGATAGATAGATAGATAGATAGATAGATAGATAGATAGATAGATAGATAGATAGATAGATAGATAGATAGATAGATAGATAGATAGATAGATAGATAGATAGATAGATAGATAGATAGATAGATAGATAGATAGATAGATAGATAGATAGATAGATAGATAGATAGATAGATAGATAGATAGATAGATAGATAGATAGATAGATAGATAGATAGATAGATAGATAGATAGATAGATAGATAGATAGATAGATAGATAGATAGATAGATAGATAGATAGATAGATAGATAGATAGATAGATAGATAGATAGATAGATAGATAGATAGATAGATAGATAGATAGATAGATAGATAGATAGATAGATAGATAGATAGATAGATAGATAGATAGATAGATAGATAGATAGATAGATAGATAGATAGATAGATAGATAGATAGATAGATAGATAGATAGATAGATAGATAGATAGATAGATAGATAGATAGATAGATAGATAGATAGATAGATAGATAGATAGATAGATAGATAGATAGATAGATAGATAGATAGATAGATAGATAGATAGATAGATAGATAGATAGATAGATAGATAGATAGATAGATAGATAGATAGATAGATAGATAGATAGATAGATAGATAGATAGATAGATAGATAGATAGATAGATAGATAGATAGATAGATAGATAGATAGATAGATAGATAGATAGATAGATAGATAGATAGATAGATAGATAGATAGATAGATAGATAGATAGATAGATAGATAGATAGATAGATAGATAGATAGATAGATAGATAGATAGATAGATAGATAGATAGATAGATAGATAGATAGATAGATAGATAGATAGATAGATAGATAGATAGATAGATAGATAGATAGATAGATAGATAGATAGATAGATAGATAGATAGATAGATAGATAGATAGATAGATAGATAGATAGATAGATAGATAGATAGATAGATAGATAGATAGATAGATAGATAGATAGATAGATAGATAGATAGATAGATAGATAGATAGATAGATAGATAGATAGATAGATAGATAGATAGATAGATAGATAGATAGATAGATAGATAGATAGATAGATAGATAGATAGATAGATAGATAGATAGATAGATAGATAGATAGATAGATAGATAGATAGATAGATAGATAGATAGATAGATAGATAGATAGATAGATAGATAGATAGATAGATAGATAGATAGATAGATAGATAGATAGATAGATAGATAGATAGATAGATAGATAGATAGATAGATAGATAGATAGATAGATAGATAGATAGATAGATAGATAGATAGATAGATAGATAGATAGATAGATAGATAGATAGATAGATAGATAGATAGATAGATAGATAGATAGATAGATAGATAGATAGATAGATAGATAGATAGATAGATAGATAGATAGATAGATAGATAGATAGATAGATAGATAGATAGATAGATAGATAGATAGATAGATAGATAGATAGATAGATAGATAGATAGATAGATAGATAGATAGATAGATAGATAGATAGATAGATAGATAGATAGATAGATAGATAGATAGATAGATAGATAGATAGATAGATAGATAGATAGATAGATAGATAGATAGATAGATAGATAGATAGATAGATAGATAGATAGATAGATAGATAGATAGATAGATAGATAGATAGATAGATAGATAGATAGATAGATAGATAGATAGATAGATAGATAGATAGATAGATAGATAGATAGATAGATAGATAGATAGATAGATAGATAGATAGATAGATAGATAGATAGATAGATAGATAGATAGATAGATAGATAGATAGATAGATAGATAGATAGATAGATAGATAGATAGATAGATAGATAGATAGATAGATAGATAGATAGATAGATAGATAGATAGATAGATAGATAGATAGATAGATAGATAGATAGATAGATAGATAGATAGATAGATAGATAGATAGATAGATAGATAGATAGATAGATAGATAGATAGATAGATAGATAGATAGATAGATAGATAGATAGATAGATAGATAGATAGATAGATAGATAGATAGATAGATAGATAGATAGATAGATAGATAGATAGATAGATAGATAGATAGATAGATAGATAGATAGATAGATAGATAGATAGATAGATAGATAGATAGATAGATAGATAGATAGATAGATAGATAGATAGATAGATAGATAGATAGATAGATAGATAGATAGATAGATAGATAGATAGATAGATAGATAGATAGATAGATAGATAGATAGATAGATAGATAGATAGATAGATAGATAGATAGATAGATAGATAGATAGATAGATAGATAGATAGATAGATAGATAGATAGATAGATAGATAGATAGATAGATAGATAGATAGATAGATAGATAGATAGATAGATAGATAGATAGATAGATAGATAGATAGATAGATAGATAGATAGATAGATAGATAGATAGATAGATAGATAGATAGATAGATAGATAGATAGATAGATAGATAGATAGATAGATAGATAGATAGATAGATAGATAGATAGATAGATAGATAGATAGATAGATAGATAGATAGATAGATAGATAGATAGATAGATAGATAGATAGATAGATAGATAGATAGATAGATAGATAGATAGATAGATAGATAGATAGATAGATAGATAGATAGATAGATAGATAGATAGATAGATAGATAGATAGATAGATAGATAGATAGATAGATAGATAGATAGATAGATAGATAGATAGATAGATAGATAGATAGATAGATAGATAGATAGATAGATAGATAGATAGATAGATAGATAGATAGATAGATAGATAGATAGATAGATAGATAGATAGATAGATAGATAGATAGATAGATAGATAGATAGATAGATAGATAGATAGATAGATAGATAGATAGATAGATAGATAGATAGATAGATAGATAGATAGATAGATAGATAGATAGATAGATAGATAGATAGATAGATAGATAGATAGATAGATAGATAGATAGATAGATAGATAGATAGATAGATAGATAGATAGATAGATAGATAGATAGATAGATAGATAGATAGATAGATAGATAGATAGATAGATAGATAGATAGATAGATAGATAGATAGATAGATAGATAGATAGATAGATAGATGAGTAAATGAATAAATTAATAACGCTACATTGCGCTCAACATAATTTCCCCAGTAATCTCAAGGGATGATTCCTGGTGTAGACAGATACACATTGCGGGGGTCTTTGGCCGTGAAGGCAATAGGGCGTAGGATCCCTGGAGTAACAACACAGAACAGTACACTAGTAGGGACAAAGACCGGCAATAATCCCCTAGCTAAACGTAAGTTTTCTTTCTGTTATTAGAAGAGCTATAGAATTCATGAAGTAGTTTTCAGAAACGTTGAACAGCATAAAGTTTGTAACAGAATAATAGCAAATACTCCTTGAACTTCGAGAAGCCAGTGAAATGTCTTGTATAAAGCTCAGCCTGGAATTCGCATTAAGGCTTCCTATTAATCGTGTGTGAGAGGGGATGCCTGTGTGACAGGTGCGCAAGAATTTTAAATAGCCTGTCCACGCCGAGGAGGATCGCCTCTTTCAATTTTAATTGATTTCCCTCGTGCTTGCTGCTGTTAATTGTGACACACTGATAATTAACGTATATTTCCATGATTTATTTCAAAGCATCGAGTCGCTATGGGTGGAATAATTGGAATAATTGTACGAAATTAGAATGTGAATTGGTGCGTTTGAAATTCCGTTTATATTTTAGGTGATTTTGCAAGTACCAGATGCTAATACTTAGAGAAATTTGTAATGTAAAATTTATCGCCGTTAAGTAATGGAATCGTCTAGCTCTGATTACGCAGCAATGTGTATGAATTATTTACAAAAATGAGCCAGATATTTAGTATTTCCATGTCCGAAGTTTGTTTCCAGGAACCGGATATCCCTAATAAATGTTTTAAAGATTTTCTCAGTTAATGAATTCACGTGCTTGGATATTAAGCTGTGGATGATCTATCACTGTTTAGAATCTCAGATACCATCATGATAATATATGTAAACTATTATGGCTATATAAATCTCTTGACCTGAATTACTCTTCCGTTAATTCAGCATGACTTAATGTCAACGGTAGTGCATAAAGTACAATAGCAATATGCGTTACAAGAGCGGTATGTTGAAGTTTTCATGTTCGAGGAAAAGTTAGAAAAAGCGAAACGTAGTTGAGCTTTTTAATTTCCAAGAATTGAAAAGAAAACATACCGCTCGTGTATCGTACAATATTTTGTGCGAAGATCGTTTAGTACATACCTGAAAGAGGAATTTCTAATTAGTTGCAATGAAATCTCCATCTTGGTTTCTGTTCAATGCCGGCAAATTTGCAAAACAAAAATATCTATCTTCAACATTGTTGCTTTAAAATGTTTTCTGTGTTTACTATACTGCAGCAGGCCGTAATATAGCCTACTTCTGTCTTTTTTTTTCTCCCAGTCTATGATGAGTCTGGAATCTTGTTGATTTTTTCATGGCTTCCTTAATGTTACTTGCATCACGAATGCAGTAACTTTAGCGGAGTTGTAGAGTTTATTTAATTTTTGAAAATATTTAAAAACAATAATTAACAGTGCAATTTAGGTGAAATTGCAGTGGTCAGTTTCCAATTTATAATTATTACTATATTGAACGTCTTTAATGTAAAATTTATCGCCGTTAAGTAATGGAATCGTCTAGCTCTGATTACGCAGCAATGTGTATGAATTATTTACAAAAATGAGCCGGATATTTAGTATTTCCATGTCCGAAGTTTATTTCCAGGAAACGGATATCCCTAATAAATGTTTTAAATATTTTCTCAGTTAATGAATTCACGTGCTTAGATATTAAGCTGTGGATGATCTATCACTGTTTAGAATCTCAGATACCATCATGATAATATATGTAAACTATTATGGCTATATAAATCTCTTGATCTGAATTACTCTTCCGTTAATTCAGCGTGAGTTAATGTCAACGGTGGTGCATAAAGTGCAATAGTAATATGCGTTACAAGAGCGGTATGTTGAAGTTTTCATGTTCGAGGAAAAGTCTGAAAAAGCGAAACGTAGTTGAGCTTTATTAATTTCCGAGAATTGAAAGAAAACATACCGCTCGTGTATCGTACAATATTTTGTGCGAAGATCGTTTAGTACATACCTGAAAGAGGAATTTCTAATTAGTTGCAATGAAATCTCCATCTTGGTTTCTGTTCAATGCTGGCAAATTTGCAAAACAAAAATATCTATCTTCAACATTGTTGCTTTAAAATGTTTTCTGTGTTTACAATACTCCAGCAGGCCGTGATATACGTCTGTCTTTTTTTTCCCCCAGTCTATGATGAGTCTGGAATCTTGTTTATTTTTTCACGGCTTCCTTAATGTTACTTGCATCACGAATGCAGTAACTTTAGCGGAGTTGTAGAGTTTATTTAATTTTTGAAAATATTTAAAAACAATAATTAACAGTGCAATTTAGGTGAAATTGCAGTGGTCAGTTTCCAATTTATAATTATTACTATATTGAACGTCTCTAAAAATAATATGTTAAAAGCCTAAAGCAGTAAAATCAATATGTCACTTAAGCGGTAAGAAGAGGGAAATTGTTATGTGTGTTAGGTTGGGAATACTGAATGTGGAATTTTAGACTTTCCGCGGATTGGTTTTGTGCGGAAACCAAGTAAATACGCACGATCTCGCACAAAATTTATTGTGTTATATCAAATAATAATATAGAAAGAAGGTAAACTTGCGAATCCTGAACAAGGCAGTAGAGCAAGTGCACAGCTTCAAATACTGTACTTGGGGTGCACTGTAAAGGCTTGGTTTTTCTGAACCGACGCATCGGGCCTCGCATAAACCCGGACTAGACAGAGAGACTGCGTAGACCTCGCAGTTATAGAAACCATTCACTCTCTCTCTTGTAGTCCGGATCTTTTCGAGGCTGCCCTCGCACCTCGTATGCGTCGGTTAAGAGAAACTAAGGTTTAATCAGTGACATGAGCTGCTACCAGAAAGTAAAAAGACAAGGGTTTATTCATGATTTGGGAAAGAAAGTATATGATTTGGGTGGTTCATGACACCCTCTTTGCCAATTTCTCTCCATCCTCAATATTTAATGCTGTGCCATTAAAATTTACAACCCTAAACACAAGGAGTCAAAGCAAAGTTACAACACTGATTCCTTTCTTTTCTTATAATGGAATTATGTGATATTGAGCTCATTTTTACACAATATTTAAGAGAGTTAAAATGCTGTTAAGCTCCGAGAATGCAGCTAGAGCAGTCGCGTTGGTAGATGATGACCGCAGCTTACGTTATGTGGCTCAGGGCTATCGACAATGGGGGCGGGACCATTGGCAAATGCGGTCGGGCTCATTGACACAAGGGGCTGGGCCACCGACAAAGGGGCGGAGCCATTGAAAAAGAAGGCGGGGCAACAGAGAAAGGGGGCGGGACAACTGACAAAGGGGCGGGCAAACCGACAAGAGGGCGTGGACATTGACCACAGGGGTGAGGCAATTGACGAATATTGGAGGGGCCATTGCCAATGAGGGCGGGGAAATTGGTGAATCGGGGCGGCGCCATTGTCAAAGGGGCGGGGCCGTCAACAAAAGGGTGGGGCCATTGACAAAAGGGGCGGGACCACTGTCAAATGGAACGGGGCGATTTACAAAGGGACGGGGCTTTGGCAGAGGGAAGGGAACATAGAGGGAGGGGTGAAGTCATTGACGGAGAGGCGGAGTCATCGACATAGAGGAGGCATCATTGACTTAGAGACCAAGTCATTGACTTATAAGGGCGGGACATGGCAATTGACGAAGGGGCGGGACCATTGACAGAGGTCGCGGGGCTTTTGGCAAAGGGGTCGGGGCCATTGACTAAGGGGGGACAATTGACAAAGGAGGAGGTGCAATTGATAAAGAGGGCAGAGCAATTGACAAAGGCGGCGGGACCATTGTCATAGGGGCTGGGGAATTGACAAGGGGCGGCGGTTCAATTGACAAAGGAGGCGGGGTCACTGTCAAAATGGGAGGAGCCACTTACAAAGGTGTCGGGGCCATAGACAAAGAGGGCTGGACCATAGAGAAAGGGGACGGGGCCATAGAAAAAGCGGGAGGACCATAGAAAAAGAGGCGGGGTCATTGTGAAAGTGGACGGGACCATTTCCAAAGTGGGCAGATCCATAGACATAAGGAGCGGGGATATTAACAAAGGGGCGGGGCCACTGCCAAGTTGGAGGACACATTGACAAAGGGGCGGGGGCATAGACATGGGGGCGGGACCAAAGACAATGGGGAGGATAATAGAAGAAGAGGCAGGGTCATTGTCGAAGTGGGCGGGACCATTTCCAAAGTGGGCGGAGCCATAGACAAAAGGGGCGGTGACATTAAAAAGGGGGCTGGCCACTGGGAGGAGCCTTTGACAAAGGGGACGGGGTCATAGACAAAGGAGGCGGGGAAACAGGCAAAGGGGAGGGCCATAAACAAAGTGTGCGGGATCATTGGCAAGGGGGGCGGGGTAATTGACAAAGGGGGCGGGGCAATCGACAAAGAGGGCGGGCCATTCACAATGGGGCGGACCCGTTGCGAAAGCGGCGGTGCTTTGGCGAAGGGGACATTGAGGGAGGTTGCGGATCCATTGACGGAGGGTCGGGGTCATTGACAGAGAGGCGGAGTCATTGACTTAGAGGCGGAGGTATTGATGTTGATGATGAGTCATTGACGGAGAGGCGGAGCCATTGACGTAGATGTTGAGTCATTGACGGAGGCGCGGAGTCTATTACGGAGAGGTGGACTCATTGACGGAGAGGCGGATTCATTGACTTAGATGATGCATTGACGGAGGAGCGGAATCATTGACGCAGGGCGCAGCCATTGACGAAGAGGCGCAGTGTTAGCAACGAAGAGTGGCATAGCCATTGGCAAAGGTGCGGTGCCATACGTATGTTAAATTAGTTTTGAGGTAACAATTCATTAGTAAACCAACAAAACTTTAGAGCAATCGAGAAGTAAAATTAAGGACTCTGCAATATTAAAGATTGGTAACTAACGATCCATTATCTCTTTTCCAGAAACCGGTCATTATCCTTCCTACTGATTATGTAATGTTTATGCTGTCCGTGCCAAAATTCGTTTCTACTTGGATAAATCTGAATAAACGAAAATATTTGACTGATATCCTATCCGGAACTCGTTTTAATTCACACGAACTCGCCGCTCGACAAAAGCAATGTCCAGACTGATACAATGCTTCGCGCACGAACTAGCAAATTTCCTTTGTGGAATGAACAGTGGATGGAAAATATTTCTGTAAGCGTGGAGTTGCTCGATGGAACTGAGGAACGCGTCCATATTTCCAAGTGCATTCGCAAAAAAAGTGCTACTCTGTATGTTGCAGTTGTCTGGACCTCAGTGAAGATATAAGCTGTGGGGAATGACGTTGTACGTTCGTTTAAGTTGGTAGCTCTGCGTTGGGAGCTGTAGAGTTTGAGAGAGAACGGAATATGATATCAAAAACATTAAGCGCTTCTCATACTCTTAATAGTGAATCAAAAAATTATTGCTAATAACTAACCGTTAAAAAATCTCATCCTGACGGTTATTGAGGGCTAGTAACAAGCTCATGCCGCAGCTAAGTTTAACTGATTGGTAGAGTTCGAAGTTGAGGTACATTATGTCGTAAGTTATATGCACAGAGAAATAAAACAACTGGCAAGGTAGTCCTCTGCCCTCATACACTCTAGCGCTTTTCGCGCTACCAAACTTAAAGGCCCATTCACAATGAAAATTAAACATAATCGTAACATAAACACAGACGATGAAAGATTAATGGAACGGAGAAAAATTCTCTCCGGCGCCGGGATTTGAACCAGGGTTTTCAGCTCTACGTGCTGACGCTTTATCCACTAAGCCACACCGGATTCCACCCCGGCGCAGGACAGAATCGTCTCAGTTTTAAGTTCCAACTCTTGGGTTCCGTCTAGTGGCCGCCCTCTGCACTACGTCATAGATATCTATGAACCTAGTACCGAAGTCCACACATGTGCTGAGGTGCACTCGTAATGAGTGACTCTCCTGCGCCGGAGTGGAATCCGGTGTGGCTTAGTGGATAAAGCGTCAGCACGTAGAGCTGAAAACCCGGGTTCAAATCCCGGCGCCGGAGAGAATTTTTCTCCGTTCCATTACTCTTTCATCGTATGATGACGCAGAATATCTGCATGGAAATATCATATGTACCTCGGTACATTAAAATAATATATATGATATGCGTAAATCACTTCGTGATTTAAGACGACGCTTATTCCGTCGGATCCCAGCCAACTAGTCACTCATTACGAGTGGACCTCAGCACATGTGTGGACTTCGGTACTAGGTTCATAGATATCTATGACGTAGTGCAGAGGGCGGCCAATAGAGGGAACCCAAGAGTTGGAACTTAAAATTGAGACGATTCTGTCCTGCGCCGGGGTTGTATCCGGTGTGGCTTAGTGGATAAAGCGTCAGCACGTAGAGCTGAAAACCCGGGTTCAAATCCCGGCGCCGGAGAGAATTTTTCTCCGTTCCATTACTCTTTCATCGTAAGATGACGCAGAATATCTGCATGGAAATATCATATGTACCTCGGTACATTAAAATAATATATATATAAACACAGACGTTTGCGGCCAGGCTACCAAATGGGATCATTCACAATGATTCACATAAGCATTGACATTAACATTACCGTAAGACGTTAACATGAAAGTTTGCAAACTCCAAACTTTCATGCTTATGCTTACGTGATTTGCAAACAGAACACAATTGTGGAGCGCTGAAGTATACGACAGAATATGAGGAAATGGCGTCGTTGTTATGTTTCCATGGTTACCAAGTATGTTTGCTGTTATGTTTATGTCCCCATCGTGAATGATAGTATGGCTTGTTGATTTTACCGTACCGTTTACATTCTCAAGTTAACGCTTACGTTATGTTTAATTTTAATTGTGTATGAGCCTTAAGTCATCTGCCTCCACTGTGACGAAAGCTGTTACTTATGACAATCTTCCTATCGATAAAAACCCAGCTCCGGTCGAGCAGAGAATACAAGACGCGCGAAGAGTATAAAAGACTGTTGTCCAGAGCCTTCTTCAGTTACAAGCCGGAGCCATACGTCGGCAATACTGTAATTAACTGCCACCCGGAGGCCTACTATTCAGAACACGTGTTTGTGCTAATGTCGATTTTCAGTGTAAATTGATGTACAATATAAGTGTGTGTCGATGGAATTACGTTCGCGGTCGTACCAAACGTTAATTGTTGATGTATTATAAACTAAGTGCGTGTTGGTGATAAAAACAAGACAATAAATGAAAATATGGCTGCAGTCTTTGGCAATTTTTACGGTTATTATTAATGACAAAATGATTGATAATTTTTCTAAATATTAAATATTGTATAAACTACATTTTTGTAGTGTTACTTGTGGCTTGTGGTGTGTCAGAATTCTAGCCAAATTGCTGGGTCTCTCCTGCTATATCAATAAAGTTACGCCCTGATTTTCAAGTTCATTGTAAACAGCTGTTTTGTGATCCCATAAATGTTGCAGTTTTGTTGAAGATTCGGAATGCCTGCTATACGTCAGAACTGTCTATATTTGTAGATGCATACACTCACTTTGTTGGTTTTCAAGGTTTGTTTATTACTATTATTTCTTTTGTAATAAATTAGTTATAAACATGTTTCTTTTCACTTCGTATTTACAGGATTGAAAGTTCACTGAATTTACGCGAATTGGCACATACTTAATAGATAATGATGTGTTTTGTTACTTATTATGTTGAAGGTATGTTTCTTCATTTTTTCATAGATCTTTATACTTGGCCTTGGCCTATTTAAAATTGTATTTTAGAAAATTTGTAACAAATAATTTAGGATAACGGTATTGTTATGGTGACTGGCGAGGTTCAAACTAAAACTGCCTTCCTGGGCATCTGATATACTTATAGAAAAGAACGATAGATAATCAAATGAATTTAAAATGTATTTATGATATCCTAGACCTCTCACGTCAGAGGTAAAACAACATAAAGCGGCAAAACAGTGTCAATTTACTACTCACATAATGGTTAATTGATTGGAATAGGGTATTGCGAAAGTACGTTGTAATTTGATTTATTTTTGGTACAAGTAACATTTCTTTAAGTATTTATTTATTTTCTCTTGTACCATCAATAAAAAACATGCATGCTTTTAATTTTTTTAAGTTATAAGTGGCTGTATGCAAATACTTACGCGGTAATCTGAAACTCAAATAAAATACTTCGGATTCCGTAATAAATTACGTACATTAGTGCACTGAATCTTGATCATATGCACTTAGTTTTGTATCAATTAATGTCGAAAATGTACACGTGACAACGAAATCAAAGCACTAAAACATCAAACGTCATGCCTTTATTTCGCCTCCGTCCGCCTCCACTCAGCGTTGCCAAACCTACCCATGCTCCGGCTTGTAACTGCAGATGGCTCTGGTTTTGTCTTATTACAAAGATTGTGTTTGTAGTAGGGATGGTTCATCTATGGAACCGCCAACATAGGAACCAATTAACGTCGAGTTATAGACCCGAAAATATATAATTCATAATTATAGGTATACAAAATAATACCGTCACTGGTTGCAAACTGCAGTCTGTAATTTGACGGAAGGGGTACCTTGTGTACACAAGTTTTTTACATTTTACCAGGAAATCCTTCATCGTTAGTGAGAAGAGTAATAGGCCTACACTTAGTGGGCTCGAACTCAGGAAATACTGTCGTCACTGACTTTTTTTTACCAGGTTATTTTACGACGCTCTATCAACATCTTAGGTTATTTAGCGTCTGAATGAGATGAAGGTGATAATGCCGGTGAAATGAATCCGAGGTCCAACACCGAAAGTTACCCAGCATTTCCTCATATTGGGTTGAGGGAAAACCCCGGAAAAAACCTCAACCAGGCAACTTTCCCCGACTGGGAATCGAACCCGGGCCACCTGGTTTCGCGGCCTGACGCGCTAGCCGTTACTCCACAGGTGTGGACTCCTCACTGACTTTGAACTACTATTCATTAATTATAATTTGTCCACCCTCGAACACGGGAAGCTGTGTTGTAAACGATTCCATAGATGAAACCCTCAACGATGCAATATAACTGCCGCCATTTTTATGTTGAGCTATTGTGAATGTACCTGCTAAAACGGTTTAAGTACATGTTACTGTTAGTGCACTAGATTTATCTATGATATTGTAGCTCATTTACTTATGTGTCTTGCGCATGCGCAATGTCACAACATTGGACTTTGAAAAATTTCTTGCGAGACACTAGGTGCAGTTTCTCCAGAAATAACATTTTTATTTGATTCCATTTTACGACTTCTAAACATTTCTGCACTCAGATTACTCGAAAATGTAAGTTGTCGGATTGAGAAGCCTTCAAATAATAGGAATTTTCAATAAATCGTTTTACATTTTCTGTGTTAAAATTTTCTCAGAAGACACATTATGCTATTTGCTCATCTTTGTGCTTATATTCTGCGTTCTCGTATAATTGACCTTAGCACCTTTTGTGTCTGTTTTTGGTGAGCCAAGCCATAGGCTTAATAATTTAAAAAATTGCTCTTTATTAATAATACTTCTGCAGACTTTACAGATTTTATTCCCCGGACGCATCATTTCTCAATCCAATGATTTGTCATGGCCTTTGCGTTCACCCGATTTGACAGCTCGAGATTTTCTTGTGAGGGTATTTGAAACGGAGTGTGTTTTACCGTTGATTAAATGATATTCAAGAGCTGAAGAAAAGATTCAGCATGAAACTTAACACATTGGTCAGAAATTGTGTATTCCGTTTAATACAAGTTTCCAGAAGCTACATAAGCAGTGAACAGTGTACAAGTATAAGAAAGACAATTTATAAATTCATAATACTTCAAAATTTTATCACTAAGGAGGCATTGAGAATAATAATATTTTTAGCTTTAGTACAATCATTAATGCAATATGGTATAATAAATTGGGGTGGAGTAGCATCATCTGTATTTAATCCATTAATTTTATTACACAGAAGATTAATAAAAATTTGTCTAACCAAAAATATGGATTACCCAAGAAATTTAATTTATACAGATTTTAATGTATCAAGTATTGAAGAAATTTATAAATATAGTTTACTAACTTACTGTCACAGAAATCAAATAAAACATAAATCTGATCGAAATGAATATCGTACTCGAAGACAAAAGTCTACTTTCCCATTAATTGAGCCTAAATGTCATACAAGTGCAGCTCTTAAACATGGTGCTAATTTCGGCCCAAGAATTTATAATAAAATTACAAACCATTTTCCAAATTTGAAATATTTTAAAATTGAAAATTTTAAAAAAGAATTTATAAAATTTTTCATGATATATAATATTAACAAATGTGTATGTTTTTTGCCCTTTCCTTCTGTCGACTATATTCATGTTTTTATTTAATGTCACTGGCTTCTGTTTGATTGTCAATTTATATTAAATGTTTTTTCTCTCTTGGCTACTCATTTGTTTCACTCCATAATTAGTTTAAATATTTAAAAAAATAATTCGCTAAATTTATATTAATTTTCAGTGTTCCGTAAAATGCCTAATGATCGCATATACATAATTTAATGAGACAATTCTTTTCCACTATAGTATTAACGTTGTTATGTTAGTGTTGTAGGTAATGTGCTCAAAGTGTTCCTGATTAAACTAAAGCACTGCTTGATATCCGAGCTTCCTAAGTAGTCGAAAGCCGCTACAATGTTTAAGGAAATCCATTAATGCACAGGAAGGTTTCACCGCGGCCTTAAACGAAAGCCCACCCATCCTGAGGTAAACACTTGCCTAGTTCGCATCCTCCAGCATTACCTGATACATCAATCAATGTCTTCATCTCCTAATTGGTGTTTTATGACCGGTCTGTATACGAAAACAAATTATTTTAGGCGCTTTCTCTCTGGAGTGGCTATTAAATTCTCTTCATGCGGCCTATACAGCTGGCTACACAAATAAACTGAACATCGTTCGGTGTCAGTTGTTGCTAGAGGATTTCACAGAGATATCTTACGTTGTTTCCTTTAAAGCTGTCACTTCGCATAAACAATTGAATCTTTGTATATTGTTATGATTTTATACTTTCATCATCATGCGAGGGAATTTATTATTTTTTTTCATTTTGGCAAACATTTCAGGGATACGGTAAGTATCGATTCCTTCATCATGGAAGGCAAAGAAAGAGGATTTTATTTAGTGATTCTGCAACTACGAATGTACGATTAGACAGAACAATATCTCTTCCAATTAGATTCAATATAGGCCTACAGTGTACCCTACCGCGATGTTGAAATCGTTATGTATAGGGACCGGATTTTTACGTAATATCAAGGTGTGAAATATGTACATATTTATATAAGAAACATAAGCGGAATATGTACCAAAATATGTAAAATCACGAAAATATTTAATATCAATATCTGCGCTGGTTTGTATTCTTAAGCCTAGATATTTGTAGTCTGGTACAATTTTTAATTTTCTGTTCTTCATGACGATTTCTACTGTTTCTGGTGCTCTTCTGCAGTTTCAGAGTATCATCATTTCTGTCTTGTCCACATTTATATCAAATTTGCTTTTATTGCATCATTTTACCATGATGTTAATTGTTTCTTGTAACTTTGTAATGTCTTTAGACCCTAATACTATGTCGTCCGCTTATGCGTATGAGATTATTCCCTCCTTGATTTTTACAATACAAAGTAGTTGTATGAGAAAAGTTGCCTTTTGTTCACTCATATTTGTAGTGGGCGGTAAGGGGTGAGTGCCTCTTTTACTTCCTGGAATTTAGGTGTTATATTTCGTCCCGAAATATATATTTTCTCGGGTACAATTTCATCTTATTTTGAATATTCCGATAAGCTAATTGTAATATAATGAAATTTCAACTGAACCATCTATGCTTATCTTGTATTATAAATATAATTATATTAATTAGTTACACTAACGTTTTCGGTACTGGAGTGTACCATCATCAGATGTATACGTGATACTATATGTAAACCTAGCCAATGGATGCATGTGTTATAGTCTTGAATAATATGTATGTATGAACATAAAATGTTATACCCATGATCAATTTTAGTAGTTATATAAATACAATAAAACACTTATATGCTATTAATTAGATAAAACAGGCAATTAAAATCAATTATTTAAAAACAGTGATCATTGCTGCTATGGCGTTCGACGTTATCTAGAATTACATTATATTGTAAATTCATATTTGTTGTCGTGATAGTTCATCTCATTATATCATTATATTTTCTCGGATAGGTAAAAAGGCCTATTTCAAATTGTAAATTTCCCCAGCAGCAGTTTTCGTTTTCCTTTTAAAGAAGCAAAAATGAATAAAACTTCTAAATATGTAGATTTATGTAATACCAAGCCATAAAATGTAATATGGGGTAAATATGTAAAAATGTATAGTATCAAATTACCATATTAATGGTAATTACAGGAATCGCAAAGATTTGTTATTTATATACGGTTAGGTTCAAAGGAATTTAATATGTAATTACATAAAAATCTGGTCCCTAGTTATGTGGTTTCGAAATTTTGTACGTAAATGAATGACACCGTACATCATTATTATCATCATCATCATCATCATCATCATCATCATCATCGTAACAAGTATAAGACCCAAGGCCTGATACGGTCTCAGTGAGTCATTCTCGGACCATCTTTTTTTTGGACGGCTCAAAGAACTCTTCGCCTGGGGGAAGGTATTGAAGCATGGCTTTTGGAAGTATATTCCGATTCATTCGTTGGACATGGTTTTTTCACTGCTGCTGGTACTTGTTTATAAATTGCAAGTTTGGTTGTAATTGAAGTTCTTACATGACATCCTCATTTCTTTTTGTTAATACTACTGTATCTTCCTTTTATATTGCTTGTATTATTTTATTTGTATTTCTCTTTGTTTGTTTTGTAATTATATTTCTTTATTCTGTATATTTGAATTTAAATAAATAAATAAATAAATAAATAAACAAATAAATAAATAAATTTTGCAGTCCAAGAGACTATATCCTAGTGGGTTAGCAGAATGTTAGTCCATTACGTTTTTGTCCATTCGTAATTTGGTCCTAATTTTACGTTTGTCCAGTTTTATATTTGTCCTGTATCAAAATTTGTCCATGTCATTTTAGTATTATGTGAAATTTCGTACTATACAGGCCTATATATTTTGTCCTTACCTGATTAAGTCCAAATTTATTTACTTGAAATTTCCGTAGCTGTGTTAATTACAAAAGCATGAAATTTATTTTCAGTTATTTCAAAGAACAAAAATCATGGATTCAATGCAGCTATTTCTTTGAAAGTGTAATTACCTACTTTAATTTCCATCTTCGGGGTTCTGTAGATTGCTGTGTAATTTCTTTACAGGTTGACCGATTCTCACATAGGCAATATATCCTGCTTCGATTCTTATTATGAGAGTGCTGTTAATAGCAGTAGCCATCTTTCATGAGCAGTGTTTTGTTCCTTTTTGAAGTAATTACCTTGGGATCCATACCTGATAATTTTAAGTAAAACTAATAATCATATGCATTTTCCTAGCAACAGAAGTATATTTTTGAGTTCTCCATTACTTGGTATTATATTGTTGGCATCTGTTTAAAATGTGCTTCCAGTATCTGAATATCCAGAATCAATTACGATTGGACAATACGTATATTGGACTAAATTTTTGTGGACTAAAAAATTTCTGGACGAAATTTACTCTTGGACGAAAATACTATTGACTTATTCCACTGGACGTAAATGTGTTGGTCATAGAAATTTGGACGAAATGTTGTATTGGACGAAAATGTTTGGACAAACATTCCTGAAAGCTCCTAATGTTGCTTTCATAAATTTTCATTTCACAGGCTGACGTCCGTACTTCCCATTCATTGCCCATGCTTCATTTCCGTAACATAGTACATGTCTAGCCTAGGTATTGTACAAACGTATTCTTGTGTGTCTCTGTACTAGGAAAGGCTTCATAATTTTGTCGATTATTATTCCTGTATTTATGCCATTTTTGTATTTGCTATTGTTGTTATACTGGTTCAATGGAAGAGAAGGCTTTATGGCCTGAACTCTGCCGGTAGAAATAAATCTGCTAAATAAAATAAATACAATATAATGCGAAAAATACTCATAATAAAATTAATCTTTGTTTTGATGTTGATTCATAAATGTATTAATTTTTCTCTGATTCGATTTTCAATAATAATAATAATAATAATAATAATAATAATAATAATAATAATAATAAAATAATTGTACACTTTTGGTTCTCACTCCCAATGAAGCAAAAGCTTGTGGCCGGGAGTGGAGTTTACATCGAAGAATAAAAAAATAATATTACAAGTTTAAGCCTACACTAAAATAATTATTTAATTGTTTAATTTACATAATCAAATATATGTAAGCAAAAGTAAAATGATGAATATCAAAATAATAATACAAGAAAGAATAATATAAGAACTATAATGAAATTATATCAAATATATGTAAGCAAAAGAAAGTGACGAATATCAATATAATAATACAAGAAATACAATGAAATTATATCAAATATATGTAAGCAAAAGAAAGTGATGAATATCAAAATAATTATACAAGAAATACAATGAAATTATATCAAATATATATAAGCAAAAGAAAGTGATGAATATCAAAATAATAATACAAGAAATAATAATACAAGAAATACAATGAAATTATATCAAATATATGTAAACAAAAGAAAGTGATGAATATCGAAATAATAATAGAAGAAATACAATGAAATTATTTCAAATATACAGTATGTAAGCAAAAGAAAGTGATGAATATCAAAATAATAATACAAGAAATATAATGAAATTATATCAAATATATGTAAGCGAAAGAAAGTGATGAATATCAAAAAAATAATACAAGAAATGCAATGAAATTATATCAAATATATGTAAGCAAAAGAAAGTGATGAATATCAAAATAATAATACAAGAAATACAATGAAATTATATCAAATATATGTAAGCAAAAGAAAGTGATGAATATCAAAATAATAATACAAGAAATGCAATGAAATTATATCAAATATATGTAAGCAAAAGAAAGTGATGAATATCAAAATAATAATATAAGAAATACAATGAAATTATATCAAATATATGTAAGCAAAAGAAAGTGATGAATATCAAAATAATAATACAAGAAATACAATGAAATTATATCAAATGTATGTAAGCAAAAGAAAGTGATGAATATCAAAATAATAATACAAGAAATAATAATACAAGAAAGAGAATGAAATTATATAAAATAAATGCAAAATATTATGCAATAATATAATGGAGTAATAATAATTATATACATAAATGATACTTTAGTTTTAATTAATTTATTGAATTTTGAAAGCTTGAAAGATTCCTAACTTAGAAAAATATTTTTTTGTTGTTTTTAATTTCATGTAAAGAAAAAATGAAAAATAACAAAAGTGAATATATATATTATATATATATATATATATATATATATATATATATATATATATATATATATATATATATATAATAGAATACTATACTAAGCAGTGTTTAAAATCAGTTGAAGTGCTTGCTTTTTAAATAATTTATTATTGGAAGTTGCTAATTTTTTATGTTTTTTAATTAAGTTATTATACAATCTCGGACCGAAATTTGAGGCATGCCTTAGTCCTGCTTCAGATTTGCATTTGGGTTCAAACAAAGGACAAGATATAATTTGTGACTTTTACTTTCCATTACAACGTTCGAAATTAACATAGCAATACACAAATTTCTTGTATCCTCAGCCCCCTTTACGGTCGGTCCTCAGGTTCTTAAATGTTATCCGCCTCAGCATATTTACTGTCAGTTTTATAAAGAGATCGTTTCCTTTCATGGAACATCTCCATTATTTTCCTGCCTGGGTGGGCTAACACTACGATCAGAACCTGAGCGTGAAACGAAATATATCGCCCCTTCTTTCACCCTAAAGCAACACATAAAATATTCAAGCGACAGGAATTTCTTGTACGTAGTTTTCTGTGTGACGGTTTCTCACTTCAAAATCTTCTCCGACTTCAAATTGGCGAACTTAATGAATATTTTAAAGAGGCCTTAAGTTACTTAAACTAATAACCCCTAGGCTGTTTATTTTCTGCGACATAACTGTTTCATTACGGCCCAATACTCGGGAGTCATAAAGAAGCACGGGCTTTAACATGGAACTTAATTAAAGACATATAATTCTTTCAATAATGATGTTGCTAAAATGAAAACGGTTGCGTTTCAAAGTGCGATCTGACGAAAGAAGTAACTACAATCAACATTTATTGGAGTGTTACTGTTAATTGTAATGAAATAAATTGCTCCAGTGATTGAGGGTGGTCTTTGCCGTTACAAATCCTACGCACCTGGGTTTGGTAGCTGGCAGAGGAATGTAAAGTGATGTAATTACTAGACTATATATACATATCTTGTTTTAGATTTATTCTGTATTGTATTTAGCGATATACTTGTTCCGTACAGTTCAAAATAAACAGGAAGGTTCATATTTTATCAGTTATTATATTAATATCTACGTTATGGTGAATTATGAGAGAAATATAAGGACTTTTCGTAAGCGCCGGAGTACACCGAACCTTAACCTACCTTATAAGAGGGTAAAGTCAATCAAAATTTTGCAATTTTTTTATAATAATAATAATAATAATAATAATAATAATAATAATAATAATAATAATAATAATTTATTTATTTAATATGACAGGATTAAGGCCATAAGGCCTTCTCTTCCATCCTACCAGATAGCACATATAAATACAAAAAAGAAATACAAACACTGATCAAAATGGTACAAATTAAGTTAAAGCCCTATAGAGGGTCAACAGAGTCAAAAGTACACTATAGAGCTCTCATCGAGCTAATACAAGAAAAAAGAAAGAAAACAGAGATAGCAATGATGATATTGATAACTGACAATAATAATAATAATAATAATAATAATAATAATAATAATAATAATAATAGTAATAATAATAATAAATACATTACATATTAATTTTCAATTTTACAACAGCATAGTTACAATATTTACTATATGTCATGGGTTAAGGTGAAGTTGCGCAACCTGACATGTGTTCAACAAGCAATTCCATGAACTAGAATGTGATTTTTTAATTTATATTTGAATTTTGATATTGTCCGACAGTCTCTGACATGGTCAGGGAGAGAATTCCAGAGGCGTGGAATAGATATGCTGAAAGATGATGAGTAAAAGGATGTTCTGTGCAGAGGTATAGAGAGAAGGTACATGTTCCGAGTTCGAGGTAGTGATAGGTAAAAAAACGAGATGCTAGGTAAGAGGGTGTGGAGGTGTGGATGATTTTAAATAGTAATAAGAGAGAGTTGAAGAATCTTCTTTCTTTAAGTGGACTCCAAGACAACAATTCTAGTGACGGTGTTACATGATCGAATTTTCTAATGTTACAAACGAAACGAACGCAGATATTGTGAACACGCTGTAGTCTATGGGCAAGATCAGTATTTAGATTCGTGAATAGAGAATCGCAATAATCGAAGTGGGGCATCACTAAAGTTTGGAACAGGTTCTTTTTAAGGCTGAGAGGTAAAATATTGGTTAAGTGTTTGAGGGAATGAATTATGGAAAAAGTTTTCTTACATATGTAGGTCAATTGACTTTGAAAATTTAAATTTGAATCTAAATATACCCTTAAATTTTTTACTGCCTTACTATATGCAATTATAGTATTATTTATTTTTGTATTTGATACAGTGGCTAGATCTATTTTGTTTAATGCTCGTTGGTGGCCAATTATTATAGCTTGTGATTTGTCTGGATTTAGTCTGAGTCCAAATGTTTTGCTCCCATTGAGCTACAGATGCTAGATCTTCATTAATTCTGGTCACAGAGTCATTGATTGTACAAGTTCGGGAATGAATATAAAGTTGTAAGTCGTCAGGTTTATGATATTGAGGTTATGCAATGGAGCGAAGTTCCTCAGAAAATAGCATTTTGTTGTCATATCCTTCACTTATGAAGGCACGTTAGAAGAATTGAATTACAATCTATGAAAAACTGATTTTTTTAATTTGACTTGTGATCGAAGTTACCTGCTTAAATAGGGTAAACTCGATCACCATTCAATTTTTAGTTTAAGATCGATTTTAAAGTATTGCGGAGTAAAGTCGATCACTGTTTGTGTTTTTAAGAAACAAATTAAGTCTATTACATATAGTTTTTTTGTTATAAGGGGTGTAAAAACAATAATAATCTACAATATATGCCTATAGAATTATATTGTATCTTTTGTTACTGTGATCAAACTATTCGATACAATTAGGCCTATAGGTGTCCACTGTACAAACTTGACTATGATTGCCAACTTATAAAACATAAAAACACATTTTAATATTTCACATACCAACAAACGTAGATTTAAGAATTCAAAATTTACATTGAAATACCACACTTCAATTATAATCTAAAATGCAATTCAACATTGCTTAGGTTTATATCAGATGTTATTTGAAATCTTCTCCTCCTCATGTCACTTTAGAAACTACGTTGTTCCCATAGTCAGGTACAGAGGGGTGTAAAAAATATGTTCCTTTGGCAGTGCTTCTGTTACGCAAGAAATTCACCATAATTTCGTCTTCCTCTTTCCCCACTATCCCATCAGTATAAGCCATACTATGACACTTTTCTGTTTATAAGTTTTAGTTAGAGGTATTTCAGTGAACAATTTATTCTTTCTGCTGGTCCTATCTGCTTCCAGTAGGTCGATTGCATGATCGGCTTAACCCTACAAAGGTACAAGTTTTCTTAAAATAATAAGTTTCAATATTAATATTTACGAACTGCAAAACTATTATTTCAGGATACAATCTCCACGAAAAGTACTTACGTATACTTCCTGTCTCCTTTCACTGCTGACGATAATTTAGAGTTAGTAAGACTTTGTTTTCATTTAAGAGAAAAGGTTGAAAATAATAATTTTCCCTTCAACGGTAATTACACAGTGTTCCCATTGTTGGCATTCGCAGACTTTTTGTTGTCCCTCTCGCTTACATTTGAAATGTCAGGCAAAGAACTCAGTATAACAAAATTTTAACAAGTAAATGAGAAAATATATAATTTTCAATAAAAATCGCAAATGATCGATTATACACCCACTGATTGACTTTACTCACTTCTACGGTACATTTAAATAGGGTAATGCTGATTTCTTTTTCACAAAAATCCGAGTTTTCGTAAAAAAATTATTAAAATTTCACCCGTGTCCTTCCTTCAGAACTCAATACACTGTAGTTGTTTGTTGGATATATCATGATTCACGGAATTGACAGAAGGCCACCGGCGTAGCTCAGTCGGTTGAGACGCCTGCCTGCTGTTCCGGAGTTGCTCTCGGGCGTGGGTTGCGTTTCTGCTTGGGCCGATTAAGGCGAATGTCAGGTAGCCTGTTGCGAATCCTCGTCCACATCTCGCCAACTATCATATCGCTATCACCAATCCCATCGACGGTGAATAGATTAATAGTTGCTACAGTGTCATTAAATAATCAACTAAAAAAATCGACAGACGTTCGCGAAACAAGGACGGAGTAGCTATTTTATATCCTTGTTTTCTGTCCACCTCGCTAACGTTGCAGTGCCGTTCGGGTCGCTCATGAAAGTCTGTGGGTTTAAAAAAGTCCGAGAGAGATAGACAAACATAATAATAACCTAGGAATTGTTTCTAGGGAGGAAAATGAAACTGGTGTCGTAGGTTTAGGGCATGTAAAAGATTCCTTTCGAAGAAGAGAATTCATAGTAAAATTTGCCGACAGTTTATTGCCCATATTGAATTTTGGCGCTAAATAATATTTGCAATTGAAAGCATCGTAAAAAAATATATAACTACTATTACTCCACTTTTCCTTTTTAAGTCACTGTTAGAATTCTTCTATTGGGACTTAGTTGAGAACAAAATTTAAACCAATTTATTACGAAAATTTAATAACTAATGCGTTTTGATTGTGGAAGCTACCGCTACCTTAACTTCAGAGATGTTACAGAGAGCCAGGACAGAAACTGAATATAGACCGAATATTGTCTCTATGACTCGACAAGCGGATGTGATGTCAGCATAGTTTCGCTCTTTTATTAAAACGTTGAATTGTAAGAGTGATGTGTGTCAATACAACTTTCATATTTCCATTGACTCTTTTCTGAGAACACGAGAAAATTTGGACATTTGAATGGATATATCTCGTGTATATTGCAGCTTCCTTTCCAATATTCTATTTTTATCACGCTGCAATGTTCGGCTGTAGACGGGAAGAATATAGATGACTACATTGATTTCCGTTCGTTTGTATTCCGTGTTTTTTTTCTGCACTATACACTGGGATAATAAACTTCTTTTTGAATAGCAAGTTTTTTTGCACAAAATCCTAAAAAGTGTGTCTGTTGTCCAATCCTTCAAGTCTAATAATATTGACTATTGAGAAAAGTTTAAAAATATTTTGTTTTGCATAAAAGGTTACATCGTATGTGAAATTAGTTTTATATTTAGATATTATATCGACAATAAAATTTCAAGAACCTTGTTATGTGACGTGAGTATATCAAGTTTCAGTATAGTTACTGTTGTTATGTTAATAGTTAGTTACTTACTTACTTACTTACTTATTGGCTTTTAAGGAACCCGGAGGTTCATTGCCGCCCTCATATAAGCCCGCCATTGGTCCCTATCCTGAGCTAGATTAATACATTCTCTATCATCATATCCCACCTCCCTCAAATCTATTTTAATATTATCTTCCCATCTACGTCTCGGCCTCTCTAAAGGTCTTTTTTCCTCCCGCCTCCCCACTAACACTATATGTATTTCTGGATTCGCCCATACGTGCTACATGCCCTGCCCATCTCAAACGTCTGGATTTAATGTTCCTAATTATGTCAGGTGAAGAATACACTGCGTGCAGTTCTGTGATGTGTAACTTTCTCCATTTTCCTGTAACTTCATCCCTCTTAACCCCAAATATTTTCCTAAGCACCTTATTCTCAAACACCCTTAACCTACAGTATGTTCCTCTCTCAAAGTGAGAGTCCAAGTTTCACAACCATAAAGAACAACCGGTAATATAACTGTTTTACAAATTCTAACTTTCAGATTTTTTGACAGCAGACTGGATGATAAAAGCTTCTCAACCGAATAATAACAGGCATTTCCCATTTTTATTCTGTGTTTAATTTCCTCCCGAGTATCATTTATATTTGTTACTCTTGCTCCAAGATATCTGAACTTCTTCACCAATTTAAAAAGATAAATGTCTAATTTTAATATTTCCATTTCGTTATAATATTCTCGTCACGAGATATAATCATATACTTTGTCTTTTCGGGATTTACTTCCAAATCTATCCCTTTACTTGCTGCCAGTAAAATTCCCGTGTTTTCCCTAATCGTTTGTGGATTTTCTCCTAACATATTCACGTCATCCACATAGACAAGCAGCTGATGTAACCCGTTCAATTCCAAACCCTCTCTGTTATCTTGGACTTTCCTAATGGCATACTCTACAGCAAAGTTAAAAAGTAAAGGTGATAGTGCATCTCCTTGCTTTAGCCCACAGCGAATTGGAAACGCATCTGATAGAAACTGAGTTATGTTAATAGTTACTGTTATTAATGAATATAATGCAGTATACAAATTTATATATCAAGCATAAGATAATTAAAAATAATTTGATAAGAAAGAAACACGAATGTGTTGCTTATTGTGTTGGTTTATATCATCAATCTAATTGACATTAAGTTAATTACAGACAACAAGCATTGTGTATAGAACGTACTGTGTCTTGAAGATCCGTGTGAAAATTAAAACAAAAACGTCACAAATGATTTTACATCTTTAGGACTTGAGAAATATTGTAGAGAAAGGTTTTGATTATGAAATTTGATAAGTATTGTCTCGAGTTCAATAGTGAATAATGTACGATGAAATAAAAGCTACAACTTAAATGTAACAGAGAGAATTCCCCATGTTAATTTTTTCGAACAGATTATCAATTCAGTGAATGAATTATACACACAGAACTTCGCAAAATTCAGTGATGAGATATCGGAATTCATAAGTAAACAGTATGTTCTCCAGAATGCTCAAATTAAATATTAAACGTTTAAATTGGGATGCGTATTTTTCACTAGTATAATAGGAAAGAATTCATGCTTTCAACTTCTAGAAAGTTGTGTATTTTTCTTCTTCTGTTTACTTAAAAGAAAAATTATTTTTCATTGTTTAAATCACTACCAGAGTATACTACTCGTATATATGCTAGACACATGCATTATGTATGTTTTAAGGGGTTAGGTACAGCTTACAGCAGTAAAATTATTGGAAATATTCAACATTTTTAACTAGGATAGCACAAACGGAACGGTGTCACATTCTTTCATATGTTTACCTATAATTTTAGTAACTAAATTATTAAACCTGACAATAGGGACATCGTAAGCTCACTTCTTTCATAAGTGGCTGTGTCATTCATTTCATTACAATAAAACAGTAGTGTCAGAGTTGTAAGCTCCAAAACCGGTTCTGGAGCTAGAGTCGGAGCGTGAACTTGCTTATGTCTGTGGAAACACCGGAGCACGCAACGAGTCTAGTGGAGCGCTCCGCTCCGTTTAGTCTCTGTCTGACAACGCTGCACTAAAGCCTCTTTCAGATTTCGTGATAGAATTCGAGAATTTTTTTAATTTTATTTTTGTTTGAGTATAGTTAATGCCGAAGGGGCATTGTTCCTTGTACGTTATTCTTCACGAAATCTAGAAATCATAATTACAAAGTCTCTGCGAAGTAGTGCAAATGCCCCTAAATGTCTATATTTTCAATCGATTACTGTAGCACAACGTACAGAGTGATTTATATAGAACTGACACATTTCTTTCATTAATTGTTTCAAAGCGAATTGTGCTAGCGACAACTTATTATACCTAAAATGTAGAGGAATTTTGGGAGATTATTTACCTCTATAGCAAATGTTGAAAATGTCCTCCATCCTGCATAAGGCACAACTCAACACGTCGTTCCATGTTACTGGCCACTCGTTGGAGGACTCTGTTGTTAGCTTTAATCTCCTATGTGATGTTGTGCTTCAGATCGTCCAATGTCTGGGGACGTGTGGCGTAAACCCTGTCTTTTAAGTAACCCCATAGAAAGAAGTCCGGCATTGTCAAATCCGGATATCTCGGTGGCCACAGGTTCCTGGAAATTGTTCGGTCGTCACATAACCGGATAAATGGAACCATGCTTCATCTGTGAACCATGTGATGGACAATATGGCAGGATTTTGCACAATGAACGTCTGAAACCAACGACAGTAATTCAATCTTTTACCCTTATCTGGTTCCTGTAGCTGATGAACAACCGTAACCCTATAAGGCTTTAGCCTCTCTGACACATTGAGTAGGTGTACCCTGTCTCCTGCGACAAACGTCTTAATGATTTTTTGGGTGACTGCTCCAGTCGTGCTCTTACGTCAACAACAACCGTGGGAAGCCTAGATGAACGATGCTTGCCCTTTTCACTCACCAGAGATCCAGTTGTTTCCAATTTGTTTACCAGTCCCAGTATTGTTTTTTTTTTGGGAGGATTGCGAACACCAAATTCTCTCTGGTATGCCCTTTGAGTAGCTGTAATTGAATTCGTAATCCAGTATTGCTTCACAAGAAAGAGTCGTTGATTTAATGTGTACTGCATTTTCACGTTGACATAAAATGTCGAAAACAGCTGCCAACAATAGGAATAAAACATAAACATCTGCGCATCTATACCTTGACCAAAACTACTTCCGACTTGACAGCTTAAGAGAAGGGGGAGCAGTGTTGTCATGTTGCCCATCTTTCGCGTAAGCGAGAGCGCTGCCGATAGAGTGCAGTAATGAACGGCTGACATGAACACATACATTTCTAACCAATTGTTCAACACTAGGCATTAAAATTTGTGTACATTATTATTTTTATTAGTCTATTATTATTATTTTTATTAGTCTATTATTATTATTATTATTATAAGTAGTAGTAGTAGTAGTAGTAGTAGTAGTAGTAGTAGTAGTAGTAGTAGTAGTAGTAGTAGTAGTAGTAGTAGTACCGGTATTCTTCAATGTAATACCGTTAGAAAAGCGTCGAAAGGACTGTAAACTGTAAAAACAGATTAAATTTAGTACGAAGCTTTTACTTTTATGAGTGTCGGTATTCTTCATTGTAATATTGTTATAAAGATGTTGAAAAAATTGTAAACTAAAAAATATTTATGAATAAAAATCTGCACGATCTTTTTCTTTTCCAATAGCGATAACAGTGCTCTTATTAATTTTAACACACGCAGCAGTTCTCATTACGACTTGCGCCAAAGGTAAAAGAGGCCCACCATTATCTTTTTTCCTCTCAAAATACTCTCTTACATAACCACCATCTCTCGCGCTTGACTCTTTCACGAGGCACCTTGTACAATATTCTTTGCTCTTCGCCTGCCCTCCCTTCCTTTCTACATTGCACAAGTCATATGTTTAAAAACTATAGCAGAAACTAGAAAACACACACTAGCCACGCACTCCACCAATGACAACGAAGATAATAGTGTAATATAATTTAAACACAATAATTATCGATACACTAAAACAATAATACAACTAAATAATATTTTTAATGCACACAAAGCACGCTCTAACCAGCCAACTCAAAGTCATTCCGGGCACTGTACGAGTATACACCACTAACCCGTGGCATTCACGTGCAACTTGTAAACATAGACACGGCAACACCGTCCCGTTACCATGGTTACGCGTCTCTCGTGATTGGTTGATTTAAATGGTTGCCATGGTAACATGATAAAGGCGCCATTTGTCAGGTAGGAAGTTGTTTTGGACAGACCATAGTGACAAGGAATCGAAACTCCAGAACATTCTGCTTAATTTGGTGCTAAAATTGGGACAGTGCTGCCAACCATAGGAATAAAACATAAACATCTGCGCATCTAGTGACAAGGAATTGAAACTCCAGAACATTCTGCTTAATTTGGTGCTAAAATTGGGTCATTGAATTAATTTCCAACGGAATAATTAAATAAAGAAATGTTTCAGTTCTATATAAATCACTCTGTAGAATAGAAGATGGTTAAATTATAAAAATGTGTTGATATGATTGATTTTTGCTAGCGAGCTATTTTAACGAAGGGCTCGGAACAAATACAAATATTTAACAAAAGTCTCGAACTAGCCCTTGTGAGCCTCCTTCAACATTCTCCTCGTTATAAATAATATTATTTGAGGTGGGTGAAACATCATTGTGTTTGACAAAGAATGAAGTTTCTCATCATTTGGTACTATTAGTTTCTGTAGTTTCCAATGTGATTATTAAAACATAAAATAATTAGTACTGCTGCAAGAATTTTGAAGTTTCAAGAATGGTTGTGTCATTAAACATTAGGATACGGCTGGTCCAATGCTATTGTAAAAGCGATGTTTGCAACAGTAATTTTGAACAAACATTACTTGCTATATCTCAGGTTCTCTGATATTATGGTGACTATTTCATTTATATGACATAATTCCATTTTCGACCAATGAAGTGTAATGACATTTTGAATTCCAACCAATCACAGTCAAACTCGCGGTAATTTCAGCAGCTAGAATTATCGCTATTAATTTATGGCATGGTCGTTCTTTTGTTTAGTTGGTGTCGCCAACTATTTCCCCTTAAATCGACGGCGATGAATCCATTAAGATCCATATACACAGTTAAACGTTTGTCTCAACTTTACGCATTCAAGCAATGAATGCAAGATTGATATTTAATATTAATATATTTACGCAGTGAAGACGACGTTTAAAACGGCGCACCACGTAGACACGAAATCTTCATGCATTTTAATTGAACCCTAGATCATATATGTAAATATGATCTAGGATTGAACGTACGTTTTAAACTTGATTATTTCAATATTCTTCCCATATTGCATGTATACGCGCATGGAAAATTGAACTGTGTAGATGCAGCTTTAGTCCTGTTAGACACTACAGTGAGATATAGCTGTCTCCACACATATTACATAGTTCTTAGTTCTCGGTGTAGTGTGCAATGTAACGATGAAGTATTAAAGAAAGTACGAAATTCTACTTCCACATCTACATCTTCATGTTCTGATTCCATGTCCATTGTGGGTTATCTGAAGAAAATTACATTCCTTAATTCAGATTTGATAACTGCATTTTCAACAATTCTTCATTTAATTAATGTATTAATCAGGTTACTGTAATTATATTATAAAATTTTTTATTAAATTATGATTTCAGCAGATATTGAAAATGTATTTATGTTATAATAATAAGAGAAAAGTGCATTACATGTAATTAACATTGTTAAACCTGTATTTCGCTTTTCGCAATTAACATTACTGAATTTCTTTATTGCAGTAAACGACATTCATCTATTTCAACTTCACTGTGTCTGAATAGATTAAGTATTCATCAATATACAATTATTAACATTTTGTAATCGAATTTTAGGGATATATATTTACATTTTTATTTTATTCACGAAATAGTCCTAATAAATGTCACTCGAGGTTTGAGATTTCCCTCGTGGATTTATCGGCAATTCTCAGACCTCTCGTGACATTGCTAAAGGTGAAATCATTAAAGAAAAGTTCCGCTCAGCAGTTCTATCAAATCCGTTAGAATTTTCGAATATCGAAGCCTGGTCGAACTGATGAGAAACTATCGTCCGTGTAAGCTACTGTCATTCCTTTGCTATCCATAAAATTATAATATTCTCAAATGTAAATCACGGGTTAAAATTCGAAGGCTTTTATGTAAATCCTGTTGCATTATGTAACACTCATGATGGAGGCTACACTGCGGCATTTCAGAGCCTCTTTTCCCATATTCTTGCATTATTCCAAGAATTCATCAAGCACACAGGGTCATTCTCACGAGTTTGCTTTACAGATATAATAATAATAATAATGTTCTGTATGGAATTCTGCGGTTAACACCTGGAGATAGCACGAAAGCTTCGACCATTAGCCCATCTGCGGTTTATTGTTTGAAACCAGAACAAAATACAGCGTCTCTGAGAATAAAAAATGGTGTTTTATGAGGTTACTGTGGAGTATGCATCATATCTAATAAATTTAATGTGTTTTTATTTAATTCAGTAACTAAATGAATATTGCGTTCATGTAGTTCTAATTTCTATCATTCTCGTTGTCGTAATATTAAACTCGTATATTTTTAATTTTCTTCTTAATTTAACATTTAATTCTGAACGCTCACTTTACGTATTTTTAGATTCCGTAATTCATTGATCCCTTTGTTACAAATTAATTGTTAAATTTATTATTTCTCTTTTTAATTCAGTAACGCAAAAATATTGCATTCTTGTGTTTTTAATATCCGCCATTTTCATAATTGAATAATCAGTATTAAATTATGTATCATGATAATTTAGTAAATGAAAATTAATATTCCTTTCATGTGTTTTCATTTCCCGTGGAAAGAATCCGAAAGTCCAGTATTTTGAGTCCTTAAAAGTTTATTACACGCCATATACCAAATTACCTTTCGTCTCGTTTCTCTTATCTATACTCTAACCACGACGTAATACCAGATCACTTATCTGTGGCGCGTTAAGTATACCTCCTCATAGAACATCTCGTTATTCATCATCTTTTACAGTCTCCACCTCGCGACAATGGAATTCCCTGTCACAAAGTATTAGGGGCTGCAAGACAATAAAAACTTTAAAAAACAGCTTAAAAGATAACTTTTTAGCATTTCATTCCAATCATACTGACTTACACTGTCACCATCTACATTGTTAATCCTTCCTTTTGACATGCATCCTGATAGTGCTGTATTTTCAAAATTGTCTCATAATAATCTCTTCCTATTATCTAACATTATTTGAAATATATTAACATTCTATGTATTTTAGCTTAATTCTGCTACATAGTTTGTATTTCATTGTTTAATTAAAAGTTCATAGTATTTGGTGTTTAATTCGTAAATAACTCTTGTATACATGTAGCTCTTATCTAAATCAAATTGTTGAATTTTTTGTAAGTTCATACATATGTATGTATACTTTTTTCTGGTTGAGTGGAAGAGAAGGCCTTACGGCCTTAACTCTGCCAGCTAAAATAAATCATTATTATTATTATTATTATTATTATATTCAACAAGTAGATCATTCTATATCAGCTGTCTATGACATCGTACTGATGTGACTAAAATTGAAGTCCTCTGAAATTCAATTGATGCATAAATCAAGCTACGTAGCAATTTGCGTTAACATGCTACAAAGAATTGACGATGAACAGGATTTCTAGATTTATCAGAGATTATCCAAATTGAAACTTCACACGTCGCACAAAAACACAGAGATTATCTTAAGATCAACGTTTGCTGCAGCCTAATGCAAAACCAGAAGTTTAGGACCTTTCTCTTTGCTGAAACCGACATTAGCCATACCCTACTGCGTCTATAGACATGATAGAGAACTGTTTCCTCAAATCGAGCAAATGGAAGATAATGAGCTGCAGATCATCTTTGGACGAGATGAAGCAACGCCCTGCCTTGCGAAATATGAATAGTCGATTTCCAGAGCGGTGGATTGGTAGGAATGCACCCACCTCGTGGCCCGCAAGAAGTCAAGATCTTATCACTTTAGATTTCTTCTTGTGGGGTTATATGAAAACTAAGGTTTACAGGGAAAAAAATCCGAATCTTGTCGTCTAGAGGAAAGTATCAGACAAGCAATAATAATAATAATAATAATAATAATAATAATAATAATAATAATAATAATAATCGTGTCGTACAGCCCTTTAAGAACCGAGACCAATGAGCCAGTTGCTGATCTCACGACCACATGTCGAAGTAGAGGTGGACGATCATCCTACCAGAATGGATGTATCGTGTAGTTAGCACGATGATCCCCCTACCCGTTATAGTTCGATATCTTAACCGGATTTCGCTACCTATCGTACTTACCTAAGTACATCACTTTGCTCGATGATTACCGGTCCTGTACACTGGCCAAAATTTCATGAGAAATTTTCTTCTCCTGTAAGGACTCGAACCAGCGTGCATCCAGTAACTCGAGACCTAGACAGAATACCTTAAAAATGTAACTGCTTAAATTAAATAAATCTGTTTTTCAAAATGAAGCTCGAGTTAAATTTTTATGTGGAATTCAGTTGCATACCCGTGATTACGGAGGGAGTTTTAAATAGGCCTACCTGTTGAAAGCAAAAATGTAGGACAGTGGAAAGGTTAACAGTGTTTGTTTAACTTGTGTGTACGATTCAGCAGTACTGAAATTATTCCCATGACATTTGAAATGTAAACGCCTACAACTCGTTATGGGAGGCTCCTAGGGTGTATGTACAATTCATTTTAATATACATATTGTGAGAACTACAAACTATGGAGAAAAATAAGTAATGCAAATCTTTTCTCGTTTAATATAAATCTAAGCTAGGGCTACACTTAAGAAATAGTCACTTTCTTGTATCAAGAATACTGTTATATAAATTTCTATATTCGTTAATAATAATAATAATAATAATAATAATAATAATAATAATACGCTTAGCTCTGTGGTAGCAAGTATGCCTCCAGACTAGCAGGCCCGGTTCGATTCCCGGAGGAGTCATATTTTCTCGGGACTAGGAGAAATGGCGGTGCACAATTTCTAATCACAAGATTTTGCACCAATATGCCTGGCTTAAATCCAAAATCTCTCCGCAGTGCATATCAAGAGAAGCCATATGTCACTGGTGAAAATGATTCGTCGGACGGGGACGTTAAGCATGGCGGTTCCTTCGGTGCTATTAGGCAGGAGTAGGCTACGTGTCGGCACCGGGTTTCCCCTTCTCCCTTTCTCATCTTCATCGTCCACACTTATTCCATACATTACACTTATACGAACACCATAGCACACGACATATCTCTCCACAGACACACATCATGTACAGCGTGGCCCGCCGAAGTGGTGTGCAACTTGAAAATGGGTCACAGTCCTGACATCTATCCGCAATATGCGGAACCCTTATCGCGTACAGTGAAGTGGTTAGACATTAGATACATGCATACATACAGGGGCTGACGCAGGATTTTTTTTCGGGGAGGGATTTGAGGAGATAGTAAAAATGGAGTAATGAGAAGTAAGTTTATATACTCACAATTTGTTTCCGAGTCACAAACATTTACCAGCTGGCCTGAGTAGCGTAGTCGGTATAGCCTTCTGTGCTCGAAGTTGCGGGTTCTACCCCAACCCATCTCGATGGCATTTAAGTGTGTTTAAATGCGACAAGCCTCATATCAGTCGATTTACTGGCATGTAAAAGAAGTCCTGAGGGAAAAAATTCCGGTACACCGGCGACGCTGATATAACATCGGCAATTGCGAGCGTTGTTAAATAAACCATAATTTTTTTAATTTTAACATTTACAATGACTGCCATACAAAAACAATAACAAAATGACATTTACAGAAGAATGCGACGAGGCTTCTTAGACATTTCATCCAGTACTTCATGCGCTTTTACTTCTACATTTTTATGTATATACATCAAGGCCAGTCCATTTAATCTGTCTGCTCCCATCGTGCTCTTCAAGTAAGTCTTCAAACACCGCAATGTTGAGAACGACCGTTCTGGTGTTGCTGTAGTTACAGGCAACATGCAGAAAAGTTTCAGCGCCTTGCGAGTGCAGGGAAAAATAATTTCATTGCACCTGTTCAAAGATGATATAAAATCAGTAGGTATTAGGTGAAGATTTTTCTGATCAAGGAAATTTCTTCTCCACATCTTCATTTCATTGAAGAAAGACTCTGGTGATACATCAACATCATTGGGCCACTGATTTACTACAGCCTCAATAGCAGTTTCTAAATCTTCATCTGATGCTCGCACTATGTTTTCAGGCAGCAAAGTTTGTATGGACTTTAGGATTCCTTTATGATTTAAAAACCTGTCCTTGAACTGACTAATGAAATAGTCTAAGAAGAGAAGGAAAATTAAAAGCCTAAAATACTCTTCATGACTCTCTGTCTTGAAGTAAGAACGCTGTGTTTGTCTTCCTGCAGTTCTTGGAATTTAACATTTTAGCAAAGAGTATTTACGTGGAAAACTCTCTAATTCCTATGTCCATTCACGAATTAAAATTAATATTATTTTTGTTTCTTGATTCGTATTTTTCTCAAAATTTCGGGAGGGGATATATCCCCTTAATCATCCCCTTGCATCCGCCCCTGCATACATACAATAATATATACACACATACATACATACATACATACACACATATACACACACATACATACATACATACATACATACATACATACATACATACATACATACATACATAATACATACATACATACATACATACATACATACATACATACATACATACATACATACATACATACATACATACATACATACATACATACATACATACATACATAAATACTGTTGAATTATTTGTCCTGCGCCATAGCGTCGTGGTCAAAGACATTATGCCTATGACTCGCGTAACGGAATGCGCGCCGGTTCGAGTCCTAATGGGGAAGGAATTTTTTCATGAAATTTCGGTCAGTGTATGGGCAGCATCCTGAAGAAGTGGGGATATAGGATAGATAGTGAAATAAGATTAAGGAAACTAGCTATAACTGCTTGGAAGATCATCGTGATAACCACACAATACCTCCCTTGTGGTCGGATGATCGTTCACCTCTGCTGATGCATGCGGAAATGAGGCCTATAGCGGGCTGGGGGCATTTGCCATTCATGTACTGTAATCATCACGGATTAATTAATTAATTTATTTATTTATTTAACTACTTCCTGTGCAATTTAGGTTTATGTTCTTACATGATAATAATGAAGTTATGAAAAAGAATAAAACTGTAGGGCTATATTCAATTGTAAGTTAACTAACATGATAGTCATATGATTTTTTTTTGTTACAAGCCGCCACTGAAGTACTAAATTGGAAAGTAGTAAATGACGTAGCGAAACTGAAGGTTACATACGAGGCCTTTGAACTCCAATAACAAGTGAAGTACAATCTATTGTATGTTCTGTTTATAATCCAATGAAAAGCGCTGAAACCTTTCGCTTCAGTGTGTACAGTCTTTGTGCCTCAGAATAAGTAATTCCTGGAAACATCAATAGATTTCATTAATATTATGTCCAAGCACTCGCTCGAATGAATTGTTATCGGAAACATTAACGTTATGACCAAGCACTTGCTATGTTGAATTATCGGAAATGGAGTCGATTCAAGTTTCTTGGAGTTTAATGTAGGCCTAATAAAACATCAGATCTGTTCTTCACTGCCTTGCCCTAATTAGAAAACATTGGGCTGCGTGTTGCGGGATATGAGCTCGGACCTCGCTTGGGATGATTGCTTGGCTGAGTGTTTTCCGAAGAATCTATATATATAATTTGAACGGGTAATGGAAATTATGGGAAAACGGCTGAACGGATTTTAATAAATGATCCCTCATTTTGAAGCTTGCAACCCAAAGTTTTCCAAAAAAATAGTAGTTTTCAGTAAAATGTCAATTTTCCTACATCATTTTCCTATTTTCCAAAATCCATCTTTCGTCAGTTTTGAGAACTAATTAATTGCATTTCAGAATAAAACAAAACACACACTACAATAAAGAATAGACTATTACACGAAGGCTATGACCTACAGGATTGCTGACATAGTTAGAGTTCAGATGGCTCAGATTCTTTCAATCATAATGCCAATATTTCGGTCTTCATTTGTGTAATTTTTTGGTAACATATAAAAAATAATTTATAGGTCTGATTCTATGGTGTACAGCTGTGTATTGGATATTAAGAACTACAAAACTTAAGAATGTTCTATGACATTATTATCATTAAAAATGAAATATTATTATAATTAATGCAACACATAATGGTATACTGAAGATATGAAAGAGAAACCTTTTGGGGCTTTAAGTAAGTAGACGCAGAGAAAGAATATTTTATATTAGATATTCATTTATATAATTTACTGAGTAACGGCTATAAATATATGTTACTGAAAACTATAAAACTTACGTAAGGTAACAATATTGTTATTAAAAATGAAATACTTTTATAGTTATTAATCAAGTGGTGTGGGTCTTTTACATATATTTAATGGCAGTGTAATATAGATATTTATATTTCTGATTCTCTAATTTTCCTTGGTAGTAATTGAGTCATACTTCCTATTTTAGCTGCGTCTTTAAACTATATCAAAATTAATTTAATAGTTCTTTGGTTTAATCGATTAGATTTGTGATCGCTGCCAAGCATATTTTGTTGTAGGGAAAATAGCATGCCATTTCACTTCTAGCTACCGTGATGAGTAAGTTTATTTCCCGCAACCAGCAACAAATGAAATACTGAAACTGCTAACGATTTACGATGGACAATTTTATTTAGGGCTCATATAAGATTCTACAATTCTGACATATTATTCACCTCATTTTCCGCATCTCAGCAATAGATTCCTCACAAAAGCCTATATTACAGAAAATATACTGGATAACATTAATTGTTACACAAATTAAGCCAGCAATATTTGGTAGATCATTATTGTCTGGAGGAAGCACAAAAATTACAGTTCCTAAGAAAAGACCAAAAGGTATTACTTACTGATAAAATAAGAGACCTACAAGAATTTGTAGTCTCTTGATCACCTCAGCAAGATCTCTTAATGGGAAAAAGTGATTCTGCCCTCTACATTTCAGGGTAGTTCACGAAACATGCAGCAGCTATACCAAGATGCTAAGTCTTTTGTTCAAAGCATGACAAACCTTACATTTTTTAACTTTCACCTACAATCCGCAATGACCTGAAATAGCTACTGCATTACTCCCACATGAAAAATTCATTGATCGCCCTGACATTGTTACTTGCGATTTTGCATTGAAACTCAAGAACTGAAGACGGATAGGTTCAAGGAAAAGTATTTGGCATAAAAAACCATTCAGAGGGAGTATGTTTCACTATTGTGGAACCAAATAACTTTCAAAATATCTGGTATTCTTCATTGAAAATAAATCTGAACAATTTTTAATTGAACTTCTTATGGACTTAGTTTGCAGTATATGCTGCACAAGCCACTAGTATAATATATTCTCATGGCGAATTCACTAACTCATCTCGCTTATATCAATGCCATCGATACTAGGCAAGCCACAATTCATTTAAAACCTATTGAAAATGAACACAGAAGAACTAGTTTGTTAATGGAATACAAAACTGTACAGGATGTTTCTAAATTAGGCCGACAAACTTTGGGATCGGAAAGATAAGCTTCTTTCAAACAGTTTTGGTCAAGAAACCTATGGGCTCCTTTCAGAGCAAGAAGGACTTGTGTCGTTACATGGTTCGATTGTACAGGAAGGGACTGAAGTAGGAGTAATTAATTATGCTGAATGTAAATCAACAAATCATTTATGTTACAAGCACAAATTATTTACCCAAGCATACAGAAAAATACAAACAAAACAAACCGAATAAAAAAGGAAAAACACTCACTTCAGTGTTAAATTATCAGTATGGACCCATTACTTTATTGTCTCATCTCTACAACAAGTGCTTAAACACACGTCCATTGACTTCCAGGCGAGCATCGATTGCATCGATGTGCCATACTTTGTCGTACCCTTTCAAAGATGCGAGGCATTTGCCTGATTTCAGCTTCTGCGCAGACAATGCGTGCTTCAAGAGCTTCTTCAGAGTCAAAAGGGATTTTGATAAACCACAGGTAGTCAGATTGGGTTAATGCAAGATACCGAGCTCAGGTAATAAAGAAGCCATGTTGAAAAATGTTACTGCGCTGATGGAGTAAACATGATAGTGAGTGATAGCATTAAACCCTCCTAGCCCATAGGTTCTTTAATGAAAAGTGTTTGAAAGAAGGTTATCTATCCGATTGAAAAGTTTGTCGGTACAATTTAGAAACATCCTGTATATTATGTTGAGTGTTCCAAAAAGAACTTTACAACTAGAAATTTAGCCTGTAGAAATTTATTCACATATTTTACAGAAATGGTTGAGGTGTTATTTTTAAAGGACAATACATCAAGTTTCTACCAAGCAGCTGTTTTCGTTCGATGTGACTGCAGTTTGTGATATTGCAGACATTAAATATATAGTAAATTTCTTTCCACACACGAGCCAGCAGATCAGGTATCATTCATGCAACTGCGGCATTAATTCTGATTTCTCAAACCACTCAGATGGGCAGGTAAAGGAGGAACAAACACTCGGTCCTTCACGAACCCCCACAGGAAAAAATCGAGGAAGGTCCAATCTGATGAGCGAGTCCGATAGTTTTGGTTTCTGAATAGGGCTTACAGATATAATCATAGAGCACTCCACTACGTTTGTTTGCTGGAATAGTTATTTACGACATGGGTATTGTGATATGAAGTTACAATAACTATATCGTAAAACGTTTTATCCACTTGAGAAATAAAAGTAACTATCATTTTGATTAGTTTTGAACATGTCTCTACTTTTGTGGAGAGGCGATTTGCCGCCAACCCAGTCTGTGACGAGACTGAAACACTAGGATATGTGCTGGGTTTCTGCCGAAAGACTGAGTTACTGGGGAACAACCGCCATCACAGGGTAAGGACAATGCTTGCTGATATCCTAAGATAACAAGGATTAGAAGTCCATGAAGAAGAGCATTGTATCTCGGAAGATGATTCAACAAGACGAGCAGATATTGCTGTCATTGATAGAAAAAACAACACAGGAACAATGCTAGAACCGACTATCAGATTTGAAAGAAATGCACAACAGCCAAAACTAACTAATGTTGAAAAGATACTGATCTATGAACCTTGTATTCCTTATTTTATCAAGCAATCGTTGGTCAGTACACGGAGTTATTTTTGGAATTCATGGTACCATCTCCAAATACACTTAGACTGTAAACTTTTAAAATGAAAGGGATTCACATTTTACAGTGTTGAGAAAATCTTTAGGGACATTCTAAAGTACTCAATTCAAATTTTACAATTTCATCTCTATTTTAAGTAATAAGTTATGATTTCACCTTTACTCTATATTTCTTTGGAAATTTATTGTATATGTTTTCATTGTTTCATTGTAAACTTTTATATATGTGTTTGTTTTCGGGATCCTAGTGGTCCCCTTATTGAAGGGCAGATTTTTTTTTTTTTTTTTTATAAATCCGATGTACAGTATATTACGGATTTAAAATTTATATTCAATTTGGACTTTATTTTGACTACCAGTATTTCATACAATGGATTGAAGAATTTCGATAAATGGGGAGCTAACAATGATGGATTATTCAGCACAGATTTACTTTAAATTTTTCGTACGAGTGAAGTATAAAACTCAAAACATACCACGCATATCTAGATACTTGTAACGTCCTTCCTATGAAGCGTCGTTAGCTGAAAGGCTATAACGTTGGACTTTCAAGCTGGAAATCCGGCTTAAAATTCCCGTACATCCAAGCGGAATTTGAGGTTGACGGATATGTGGTTGGTGATGAGCTTTCATTTCTCCTTTCGCTTCCTCACAATTCAGCATAGCTCTCTTTATCATCAACGTCCTACTGACTGCAGCAAAACAACGAGAAAACAGTATTCCTCAAGATATCACTGTGGTGAGAGAGATTCGTTGGAGTGATAACAATGTCTATGTGATTGGATATGATACTTGAGTAGTAAAGACACTCCTCTTACTTCTATTCGTTTATGATAGAGATATTTCCAAGTTTAGAAAGTAAATTATTTTTAACTTGACTAGTAATGAAAAAAGTCAAAGCCAATCCGCTACATATAGGTGTTCTTGAATCCGGTAACGTATCTCCATTCTGAAAGATATTTATCTATCTATCTATCTATCTATCTATCTATCTATCTATCTATCTATCTATCTATCTATCTATCTATCTGTCTGTCTGTCTGTCTGTCTGTCTGTCTGTCTGTCTGTCTGTCTGTCTGTCTGTCTGTCTGTCTGTCTGTCTGTCTGTCTGTCTGTCTGTCTGTCTGTCTGTCTGTCTGTCTGTCTGTCTGTCTGTCTGTCTGTCTGTCTGTCTGTCTGTCTGTCTGTCTGTCTGTCTGTCTGTCTGTCTGTCTGTCTGTCTGTCTACCTACCTACCTACCTATCTACCTATCTATATCTATCTATATCTATCTATCTATCTATCTATCTATCTATCTATCTATCTATCTATCTATCTATCTATCTATCTATCTATCTATCTATCTATCTATCTATCTATCTATCTATCTATCTATCTATCTATCTATCTATCTATCTATCTAAATCTAATCTAATCTAATCTAATCTAATCTAATCTAATCTAATCTAATCTATCTTATCTATCTTATCTATCTATCTATCTATCTATCTATCTATCTATCTATCTATCTATCAATCTATCTCTGTCTGTCTGTCTATTTATGCTTATTGTATTGTATTTGTTTTACATTTCGTGTATTTGTACTAATGTCCTCCAATGTTCCGACATGAGAGAGGCAACTGAGGTATTACAAACTTAGTTTCATTTCATATGAAAAACTAATCCCAAGATCTGTGCTGAAATCCTTTAGCGGTGGAGTGGAGGACAGCGAATATTTTTATAACAAGGTGGAGCAAACACGACAGACATCATCCTCCAGAGCGAACATCGGCGAATATCGAACTTCGTCATACTCGACAAACTTGAACCGAACATAGCGCCTGTAATGTACAACAATAATTCGTACATTAATTCACAGCTAGAATAGGGAACATGTCAAAAAAAATCTTAATACAACTATAAAGTCTAGTTATAGCCTCAGTTATATATACAGAAGAGTATTATAATATAGTCTAGTAGTACAACACAAAGGTTTAGTATATTGAGTATCGTACAGGCAGTGAACATATTTGTGCAATTGGCAAAGTCAAATAATGCATATAAAATAATCAACAGAGAAACAGTCTGTTCAGAGATTTCCTTTCCAGATTGAAAACATATTTCCGAAATGCAAATCTAGTCTTTCAGGTGAAGCTCCCTGTAAAGCAGATTTGAATAATTTCAAGGGAAAAATTGTTCCGGGGCCGGGTATCGATCCCGGTACCTCTGGTTGAACGTACCAGCGCTCTACCACTGAGCTATCCAGAGGTCCCGGGATCGATACCCGGCCCCGGAACAACTTTTTCCCTTGAAATTATTCAAATCTGCTTTACAGGGAGCTTCACCTGAAAGACTAGATTTGCATAATATATAACGTTACTGTGTACGTTAACAGAAAACCACAATTCCAAGTCACACAGAGATTGTGTGCACTCGTCGTGGGTCTCTGGCGTTTCGTCAGCCCACGCGAGTTGTGTGGATAAAAGGGAAAAAGTTGAGACGGCGTCGGGTGGAGTTCCCAGGTAGCTCAGTGGTAGAGCGCTGGTACGTTCAACCAGAGGTCCCGGGATCGATACTCGGCCCCGGAACAATTTTTCCCTTGAAATTATATTTCCGAAATTTATTTGCAATTTTTAAGGATATAATAAAATAATTACTCATTGTTTTGGTTAGCCTACATTTAGATAAGTCAAAAAGGTAACGCTTTCTGGTGTTGTATAGGTGAACATCGTTCCTAATTGTCAACATTTGTGAATTTTCTTTGACTATTACACCCTTACTACGTCATACTACTTTTGACTAGTAGAACGGTACGAAAGGACGTATTTCAACCAATCATGGCTGCTTATCGCACAATTTTATCGCGCCCCTAGCATTTGTTTAATTTTATCGCATCCCTAGCATTTGTTTCTTTGTTTGCCAACATTTGAAACTGCGCTGGTCTGGACGTCAAAAAAAAAAATATATATATATATATATATATATATATATATATATATATATATATATATATATATATACAAATGAAAAATTAAACAAAAAACAGACAAATTCGTACTTAAATAAAAAACACTTAGGCCTATAGGCTATAGATATAAATAAAAAAATATATATTAATACAGATGTCATAACCGAAAGATAGAAAATGTAGCTATAAATGACAATTACTGAGTAAGAAATGGATAACAATACCTACTATTTAAAATAATCTACTTTCAGTATATTAATAAGAAAATGTTTGTATTTCGTGTAACAAATTCTGAAATGTAGACCTCGTGTTTTACATATTTCATTCAATTTTGAACGCATTTTTAACACTGGTGAATTTTATGTGCTGATATGTTCTTTTTATAATATAACAATTGACGATTTCTTAAATCTGATGTTCTAGCGTTAAGCTGGATTTGTGACAATATTTCGTTATTGCCCGGTATACCGTTGAATATTTTAACAAAGTTGCTCAGCAAATAATTTACGACTGCCAAGAGACATTAAATTAAATTCAGTAAGTGACAATTTTAAAAGTGTCTAATTGCGACAATCTCGCTATTGAAGTTGAACGATTTTGATACTGCATGTAAATAGACTAAGAAAATCGAACAGAATACTTATGAGACTTATCGTGAAATATATCGTAATTTGACTTTATTTCATCGTGGAGGAAAACTTGTTCAAAGACTCTTAACTGTACAAGATTGTATTTCATGCAGCAAGATATATGAATTATGAAAACAAAATGTCGAGAGAAGGTACTTGTGCAATTACTATTCACATAAAAAGTATATTTTCTCATGCAATATGACGCTTAAGAGTTTTATATACGAATATAATTCATACGCCAACAATACATTAATGTTTTTCTACCTTCCTGTATTATATTCCTATTATGCTGAAATGTGAAAATAAAGACCATACGTGTTGAGTGAGTGTCGTTAGAAATTTCTGTATGTCTCTATTAGGTGTAATACTACTGAAATGTTAAGTTCAAAAATAATATTTCATAAGACTGTGTTAAGATTTTTGAAGAGTAATTTTGTACAAAGTGTATCACCCGTCACAATCTTGTAATTCAGCCAATATCTACGCCAGTTGATGTTCCTTTTTGATTTCACCCTTGTTATTCGATAACTTTCGGTTAAGTTTTGCAGGGGTCTTTTTCATTCCCTTTTATAATTTAGTACCGACACTTTATTTGGAATTCCTATATTTCTGAACCTAGACACGTATTAAAGTAATTCTTCTGTGCGTTCACAGCTTTTCCCTTACGGTTTTCACTTTCACTCAGTTCTATTTGTGTTCTTTTTTTCCGGATAATCCAATAATACGTGATTTGCCGTTCTTGACACAAACAAAATTTTGAGAGCTGTCGAAAAATACTTCTATGTAATGAGAGGCTAAGAGGGATGAAGCTACAGGAGAATGGAGAAAGTTACACAACACAGAACTGCACATAATTAGGAACATTAAATCCAGACGTTTGAGTGGGCAGGGCATGTAGCACGTATGGGCGAATCCAGAAATGCATATAGAGTGTTAGTTGGGAGGCCGGAGGGAAAAAGACCTTTGAGGAGGCGGAGACATAGATGGGAGGATAATATTAAAATGGCCGCTCTCTCTATTATAGGATGTGATCAGGGATAAAAGTCGATAACTAGAGACTATTTTTAACTGGACATTAGTAAACAATTCGAGGTTAGTTTCTACATGTTGTATAATAGTAATATGGGTTACAAGAGCGGTATGTTGAAGTTTTAATGTTCCAGGAAAAGTTTGAAAAAGCGAAACGTAGTTGAGCTTTTTTAATTTCCGAGAATTGAAAGGAAATATACCGCTCGTGTATCGTACATTATTTTTTGCGAAGATCGTTTATTACATACCTGAAAGAGCAATTTCTAATTAGTTGCAATCAAATCTCCGTCTTGGTTTCTGTTCAATGACGGCAAATTTGCAAAACATTGTTGCTTTAATTGTTTTCTGTGTTTACTATACTCCAGCAGGCCGTGATATACGTCTGTCTCCCCCCCCCCCCCAGTCTATAAATGCGAACTTAAAACAAACGGTAAGGTTATATAATGAATTATTTTTCATTTTAATATTTTAACAATATTATTTATATAACATATTGCAGTAATAACATCGGCATCTGGAATCATGTTGATTTTTTCACGGCTTCCTTAATGTTACTTGCATCACGAATGCAGTAACTTTAGTGGAGTTGTAGAATTTATTTAATTTTTGCAAATATTTAAAAACAATAATTAACAGTGCAATTTAGGTGAAATTGCAGTGATAAGTTACCAATTTATAATTATTACTATAGTGAACGTCTCTAAAAATTAAATGTTAAAAGCCTAAAGCAGTAAAATCAAAATGTTACTTAAGAGGTAAGAAGAGGAAATTGTTATGTGTGTTAGGTTGGGAATATTGAATGTGGAATTTTAGACTTTCCGCGGATTGGTTTTGTTCGGAAACCAAGCAAATACGCACGATCTCCCACAAAATTAAATTAACAACATTTTTAACTAAGTTTAGCCCTAACACTAATATTTGCAGTGAAATATCTGTTAAGATAGCGAAACATGAATGCAATTCGTGTGTTAAACCATTTTATTTTTTAACTTTCTCGCCGAACCAGAGAGAAAAGAAATCATCACTGCCTCCTGGATATGCGTCTCAGAACCTCTGAAGAGGACAATGAACACTGGATTCAGAGCATGGTCATTTTGTTTGTGGTTGTAACTGAGGACATAACCTTCGTTTAAGATCTTTCACTGCATATTTTGGTAATCTTATTGCAAATTGTTTTGTGAGAGATCGTGCGTATTTGCTTGTTTTCCGCACAGAACCAATACGCGGTAAGTGTGAAATACCACATTCAGTATTCCCAACGTAACACACATAACAAATTTCCCTCTTCTTACCGCTTAAGCGCGACATTCATTTTACTGCTTTAGGCTTTTAACATATTATTTTTAGAGACGTTTAACATAGTAATAATTATAAATTGGAAACTTACCACTGCAATTTCACCTAAATTGCAATGTTAATTATTGCTTTAAATATTTGCAAAAATTAAGTAAAGTCTACTACTCCACGAAACTTATTGCATTCCTGATACAAGTAACATTAAGGAAGCCGTGAAAAAATCAACGAGATTCCAGATGCCGATGTTATTACTGCAATATGTTATATAAATAATATTGTTAAAATATTAAAATTAAAAATAAATCATTACATAACCTTACCTTTTTTTTTAAGTTCGCATTTATAGACTGGGGAAAAAAATACAGACGTATATCACGGCCTGCTGGAGTATAGTAAACACAGAAAACATTTTATAGCAACAATGTAGAAGAAAGATATTTTGGTTTTCCGAAGTTGCCGTCATTAAACAGAAACCAAGATGGAGATTTAATTGCAACTAATTAGAAATTCATCTTTCAGGTATGTAATAAATGATCTTCGCACAAAATAATGTACGATACACGAGCGGTATGTTTGTTTTCATGTTCTCGGAAATTAAAAAAGCTCAACTACGTTTCGCTTTTTCAATCTTTTCCTCGAACATGAAAACGTCAACATACCGCTCTTGTAACGTATATTACTATACTTTCTAGTTCAATGAACAGATTTCCTCACTCGTGGAAAACAAGAAAAACACTGCCAAATTGAATAACTTATCATCATCAGAAAAAATATTACGGTAATCAGAAACCTGGAAATAAATATATTAACTTGTACGAGTAATTGTTTAATTTAATCTAAAAGGAGGACATTAAAAGTATGTATAAAAATCATTTCACCAGAACCGGAACTTAAAAATCAACAAAAGAATCAGTCTAAATACAATAAAAATAAACTTTTCCCATCGCTTTAATTAAAAGGAGAAAAATTTACCTTTTTTTCTTTCGGAAATATTTTCTGAGAGCTTCAGTTAATATGATTAACACGAGTAGTTCCGTCAGATACATTTAAATTAAGGGGAGAGGACGGTATTTTTTGGTCAAACACGAGTAAATTTAAAAAAAAAAAAAAAAAAAAAAATTGAAATAATCTGTTAATATGAGTGGATAACATTTTGTGGGTATTTGTGCCCTTACCGGATGTTGAGTCGCCATTTTTATACTTCCTGCGTTATGGATTTTTAAATCACTCGCCCACTTTTATTGTTGTTTCCGGTAAGTTAAATTAAAAAAAAAGTTTCTTCTTTAAATACCCTTTGATATGTGTGGAATGCATTGCATAACATTTTGTGGGTATTTGTGTCCTTATCGGATGTTGAGACGTCATTTTTAAACTTCCTGCGCTATGGATTTTTAAATGACACGCCCGCTTTTATCGGTTTCCAGTAACTTCATTTTTTTTTTGCTACATTGGCAGACAAAAATGAATATAATTTCTGAACTATTAAAGATAAATGCATGAAATTTAGAATACACATTCTTTAGACTATTAGGAAACTGTTCTCTGTAACAGAAGTTTGTTAATTGATTTCATTTTAAAAGTACGTCCGTTTGTTTGCAAGAAAGGAAATCAGAAAATTGTTATTATATTTTAATTGTTTATGTTACAAATGTAGGGACTAATATCAAAATTCTGTTACAGACAGTTTGTAGAACATGCTTTTGCAAATACATTGCAAAAACTGTTTGAATCTAGCTTTAAAAACGGTTTAGATATATTGCTTTTAGTACAATCCTGCATTGGGTATAGTTTTTTTTTTTTTCAAATTTGGGCCCCCAAATAATTTTTTGTTCAAAATATTTTTATTTGGTTGAGTTGCCACAACTATGAGCTCTCTACATACAAAAAATGAATATTTTACACCAAATAGGAAAAAAGTTAAAAAAAAAAATACCACCATCTCCCCTTAAACTTCAGACGACATAACCTAAAGTTTGTATTTATACAACCAAAAACTGACGATAAAATATTTCTGTAGATTAATGCTATGTTATAATCTGAGGTTAATTGTTTATAAAACTGGGTCTTAATGTATCTTCTGTGTTAGGAGATATTTTTCTCCAATGTTTCTTAGTTACGTTGAGCACAGTTTGAAAATTATAACCTGAGAACAATATTTCAGACAACAGAAAACTGAATACTATTCAGATTATATTAAACTATAATTAGAAGACATATGGCTTGTAATTTGTTCGAAATAGATTTATATACTCACTTAATAGCTATATCCGCAAGCTTTCGACATGGCCCATTGCATTCTAAATAACGTTTGGACCACCATGATTATCCCATCGGCCTCAAAGTAATTTCCTTCAGTGATTGACATTAAGAGATTTTTCTCGAACCTTTCACTCTACTAACAAACGTGAGGTGCGATGATTACAAGGGTCAGCGAGTTGCCACAGGGGACTTGTTTTATAAATTCAGTTATGTATACCTTTTATTTCAGTTCCCTGACCTCTGTTCCTACGACGAAACATATTTCAGCTCTATCCCATTTGTTCTCTATCTCTCTTCTTTATTCGTCTGCGCTTCACGTAACCCTATACTTTATATCGGTAAATCTTCCTTTAATTACAGTTTGCAATTCATGACACGACAGGACGCTTTAACAATAAATCTACATGGAATAAAAGAAATTAAATTTAAATCGGGTTAGCGCTTCATCAACGGTAAGTTATATGGCAAGCTTAAGCTGAGGAATGTTGGATGAATATGAAATATTGAAATATCCATTATTTAAATTAATTATTGATTTGAATGCTTGATATTATACGATCACAACCATTAAAATATGCATAATCAACTTTCTGTCTAGCTCCTTGGTCTCTTTCGTGCTCACATAGAAATGTTAAGCTAATAACAGAAAATTAGATTCAGCAGGCATACTCAGGTTATATGCTGCACATAGCATAGGATTTCCCCTTACAACATAAGACAGCATTCGTCAACGGAAGGGAGATAAATTTTAATCTGCCGACATTCGAGTGTTGAAACTATAAATTTGCAGATATAAAAATAACTAATTAAGGTATGTATGTATGTATGTATGTATGTATGTATGTATGTATGTATGTATGTATGTATGTATGTATGTATGTATGTATGTATGTATGTATGTATGCATGTATGTATGTGTGTGTATGTGTGTACCTATGTGTGTATGTATGTATGTATGTGTGTATGTATGTATGTGTGTATGTATGTATGTATGCATGCATGCATATATGTATGTACGGTATGTATGTATGTATGTATGTATGCATGCATGCATGCATGCATGTATCTACGGTATGCATGTATGTATGTACGGTATGTATGTATGTATGCAAGCATGCATGCATGTATGTACGGTATGTATGTATGTATGTATGTATGTACGTACGATATGTATGTATGTATGTATGTATTTATGCATGCATGCATGTATATATGTATGTGCGGTATGTATGTACGGTATGTATGTATGTATGTATGTATGTATGTATGTATGTATATATGTATGTACGGTATGTATGTATGTATGTATGTATGTATGCATGTATATATGTATGTACGGTATGTATGTATGTATGCATGCATGTATGTATGTATGAATTTTTTTATTGAACAATATGCACCATTACAGAGTAATATGTACTACATATTTTTAGGATTTTCTCTTTCCTACGATAAATATACATTTGGAATTGTATTGGTGAATACGCCCAATTTAGTCCACTTTGCCTATTTACAATGATCATATCTAAGCAAAATACAGAATTATTACAAACACATGTACTGTCGGTGACTCAGGAGAAGACGAGAGCGGACTGAGGGGGAAAGGATGTGAACAGATAACGTACGACAGCACGTCAATATTTTGTAATGTAGTAAGCGGAAACATTAGGTCTCCTTCTGTTCAACTTAGCTTTAATTACCATACGCATTGTTACTCATGTTTCCTGCACGAGTAATAACCTGGCTACTGGGATGCTTATCTGAGCGATGTTTATAATAATCAACAGCGGTAGTCAAGAAGGCCACATTTTGCCCCTCGTCTTCTTGAGTAACGCACAGTACATGGGTTAACCTAAAAAAAGAGAAAAAAAAATGGTATATATGCATAATATGAATATAATGTATGTATGTATGTATGTATGTATGTATGTATGTATGTATGTATGTATGTATGTATGTATGTATGTATGTATGTATGTATGCATGTATGTGTGTATGTATTTTTTATCCTTCTTTACAAGCATGTTTCATTACAAAAATGCAATACTACATGCTAATAGATTACACATTACAATATTGCTAACTCTTCCGAATACAATGTATATAATATTATTGCTAGCCTATTCTACTTTCCCTAAATTTACTATTTACAACGTGTTAACATCTATGCTACTGTTGAATCTTTTAAATACATTGTACAACAATATTTTAAAGCCTATTCTGCTTACAAATTAAAAAAATAATCAATACTAGGGGAGAGTCGGGTAGTATCGGACATCGGGTAATATCGGACAGTGCGCTTCTTTCATCTACCACCATATGTTAGTACCTGAATGACATGGTTACGTTTCTCTATGCGACATCACAGAAACGTAACCATGTCAATCAGGTACTATTATCGTGTGGTAGATGAAAGAAACTCACTGTCCGATATTACCCGATGTCCGATATTACCCGACTCTCCCCTAATTTTAATCCTTTTAAATTATGTACCGGTATGTATGTATGTATGTATGTATGTATGTATGTATGTATGTATGTATGTATGTATTAGTACTGCAATTGAGTATATACCCGGTGGCAGTGATATATAATGTACAATAATATTACAATAAATACTGCAAGTTACAATAATTACAGCAATATAAGCTGATATTGACTAAAAGAACCACAGTTTAACTCTAGGAAACTTAGAAAAGAATTTAGTAATTTATTGCGATGTTAACTATAGAGAGGGCATTTTAAATAATTTTATTTCATTGCTTGAATTAGTCTTAGGTCTATATATGATATTTCAAGTGGTCGTGCCTTCCGAAAATCTTGAATGTTTTGTATAAACTCTTTGAAGAGTCCAGCAGTGTTTTCTACTTTGTCGTGCAACTTGATGTGTGATTTGTTTTTTAAATCTTTGCTTTCGCGATTAAATTTGCTAATTTGTGAATACTACATATCGGGACTGTGTTTCTAAGTATTTTTCGAGCGTATTATACGTTTCATGAAATCTAATTGAGTTACCGGAAGGGCCTGTTTGAGAATAAATAAAATGCATTATTGAGGACCTAAATATCCGCCGTCTACACCTCCATTTTAAACAACACTGAAGAAAGCAGTTGGCCTACATAACATTGACAAGTACAAAAATTGATGTTCTAGTCCAGATTCGAACCAAATACCTTACTTTGTATATAGAGTTGAAACTGTGCTTTGGCAGTAGCTTGCGCAAACTCCAGCAGGATTTAAATAGAGTTTAAAATGAGAAATGACTATGTTAATACTATATTTATGTTTCTATCTACTGTTGAAACATAGTTACAGGACTATGACCCAATCGTTGCAAGATTTATATGGAATTTTATTAATCTTGCGAATGTGTGTGTGATATCATGCACTATAATATTCCAACAGCAAGGGTAACTAGTTCGTTCATGGTCCGCGCCGGATACATTACTGGTAAAGCGCCGATGCAAATGTATATAATTTTGCTTTATTTGCTACATTTTATGACCCTTTTCCGACATCTATAGCCCTTACAATCCCATTTACAACTACAGGTTCTGGATTGCTGATATAGAAATCTCATTTTCACTGGATTATCGTAAAATATACTTAGTCATTACATTTTTTCATATTTCCTAATTAAAATTATATCTACTCTAGATAACAAGTTAATATTTTAATGCGTGATGTAATATTTTATAAAGTTGGTGCGTATGTGATAATATTTTTTTTCGAAAATGTTTGTAACTTGTTTATGTGAAGTATTTCTTTTTAATTTTATGTGTGATATTATTTTATTTTAATTTATAACCTTTAGTTAAAAATGATTTTGGATATACAATATGAATTTCTGAACGTGAAGAAAGAGTAATAATATTTCCAATAATTTTATAAAATAATAATAATTAATTAAAAGGTAATCAAATAAACATTAATTAAATACAGATCGATTTTTAGTGAAGAAATTTGACGCGCGAGAGAGGAGTGTAAAGGTATGTAGTGGAGATTCACACCTGGAGAACAGAGCAATAAGGGAGGGTAGGGTAAATACATATGGTAGGCTACAGATGTTGTGCAAACTGTTGACCATAAGTTTAATGTTATTCATAAACTAATAGCGGTGTCAGAAAAGTCCGTTTACAATGTTTCAGGAGCAATAAAGGTGGTAAAAACAAACATATTTTTAATGTGACAAAATCCTCTCAGACATGGAATTTCGGGGCTGCGAGATAATAAGTGGTGTGAAAAGATTGTGTTCAGACTCTGTTACTTGAATGTAGTGATGTGAAAAAAATATTGTTTAGAGAAAAAATGTCAGGAGTTTGTTGACTAATCGCTGCAGATTCAACAACCCGAACAAAGAGCACTTCTGCCGTATTTATCGGGATCTAGTAAACCAGACAGTTCATATTCCCCACACAAAGAAATCCATAGGGGTTAAGTCGGGCGATCGAGGTGGCCATGATACTGCTAGCAGAATGCAAACTTACCTTTCTTATCAGTTCACTCACTGTCTCTAACACGGTTCGCCTTACAACGTGTTTCAAGCACAACAATTAAAACAGAACTGACTGGTTAGTGGTCTGATTGAAGCCAAGCCACCTACCGTTTAAGACGCCTACTGTTAAATGCGGAGTTATCCCATTCCCTCCGAAATACGTAGCCTGACTCCCTCCCAAAAGAAGGTACAGCTCTATTCCCTCTCATCTGAGATTCAATTCACGGAGATCATGGACCATTTCCCTCCTGATTTAAATACTGTATATTGTAAACACTGACAATCGGTAGACACGTTCCTTCCGTGTAATGGAAATACAACTTTCCGTCTACTTACAGACTGCGGACATACGTAAGTTGAAATTATGTTACAAGTTTTTCTGTAGGTTCATGTCCATCTATTTATACCGGTCTTAAATGCATTTGAAAACTGTATTTAAAACTTATATGAAATTAAATGATTGATATTCTCACTTAAAACGTTCGTTGGTTCAGTCATAGTATAAATTGACACAATGAAATGATTTGTTGCACGTAGGCTACATGTGTTTGATGATACTGGATTCTTATGGCTATTTTTAATAGTGAGGCTGTATAGGCTACATAAACTTACAAAGAGCTCGGAGAACAAGAACAAAGCATTTGTTACGTATGAAACTGCCTTCTTACATTCAGTGGTTGAGTTTTCCAAAATAAATTTGTACTTTAATCCATCTAAAATTGTTACCAACTTTAAAACTACTATACAAAGTACAATACAATCAATATTTCTGAAAGATTGATGTGATCTTGCGTGTTTATTACTCGTAAACTTGGAAGGAAAGATTGGAATTAAGAATGGAAGGAAAGAGACCTGTAAATTTCATTCATTGATTCATTCATTTATTATAGTCCATAGATCTTACATGAGCAATGAAACTTTAAGATGTGGAACAAGTCAAAATTTTACAATATTATAATTACAATTTTTACAATATTTTACAATTTTTACAGTTTTACAATTTAGTCATTTTCTACAATGAGGTGAGGTCAGAGGATTCGCCAAAAGATTACCCGCCATTTGCCTTTTGGTTGGGGAAAACCTCGGAAAAACCCAACCAGGTAATCAAATCAAAGGAGTGAAATGAAGTGATGCCGAGGACTCGCCATAGACCATCCGGCTTCAGTCCCACGGCTGGGGAAAACCTCGGAAGAAACCATTCAATCAGACCAAAGGGGGATCTAACCCAAGCCCGAACGCAGCTCCGGATCAGCAGCCCAGCGAGTCTGCCGACTGAGCTACATCGATGGCTCTACTAAAAATATACAATACATAGCCAATCAGCTTATTAAATTTACAAACGCAAACGATCATTCATCAGTTGAGCTATATGTATAATATAAAACAAGTAAGTTAATCAAATTTAAGGCATAAACAATTCAATCAGTTGTGATATACAGAAATTGATAATACATATCATGCAAACTACTTCAAATTACAAACATAAACAATTTATCAATAGAGCTATACAGATTACTATTCAATTTAAAGCATATACAATTCATCGGCCAAAACTATACAAACATATACAATACAAAGTAAGCAGATTAATTCTATTTACAAGCATACTTTCATTAAGCTATACAAATTTGTACAATTAATATCAAATAGATTAATTCAATTTATAATCATAAACAATTCATCAGTTGAGCTATACAGACTACTATACCATTTACAGCATATACAATTCATCAATTGAGCTATACAGACTACCATTCAATTTACAGCATATACAATTCATCAGTAGAGCTATACAGACTAGTATTAATTTTAAAAGCATATACAATTCATATAAACTAGCCAAACTATACAAACATATACAATCAAATTGGTTCAATTTACAAATATTTCGAAAGAAAATGTGACCGGGAGGGAATTGGGTTGTTATTATCTTTGAACCTTTTTTGACAAAGAGGGAATGAGTCTGTGAAAACTGACGAGAGGCATCTGACCTACACCCTTAAAGTGGAATATCTGCGAAATTTTTGTCACCTAAAACAGATGTTTGTTTCTACCTCCTCTATCATCCTTGAAACGTTATAAAGAATTTTTTGACACTCCGCATAGTATGTAGAGTCCTGAGTCTAGTAGTATATCGTGCTCAAGTTATGTATGTTTCATTCAAGTCAGCAATCGATTGTTTCAGGATTTTCAAATTACATTTACCAATAGAATTACTCCTTATCCACTGAAGTGAATGCTTTCAAATTAATGCACAACGCTAGTTCGAAATCAATGTTTTGCAAATTACTCGTACACTCAGAGTTTGTGTTGGTTTATGTTTGATTGCTGTCTCATTGTGGAATTACGAAGTCTTTCATCTGGTATTCCAACACAGAACAAAACTTTATTTGTACTGGTTTTGCTGTTGTGTTTACATTTTCTGTTGGCTGTTGACTTTCTATTTCACACCGCAATATCTTGCAGTTCCATGTTTACACTAAATTATAACACATTACGCGTACACTTTAAATTACTGCATTTTAATTCCATAAATCCTATCTTTTTCATTCACATGACTAGAAGCCAATTGATTTAGACGGGTATTTCACTCTTCCCTACCTACCGTACAGTCACATGGTATTTTAATTAAAAAGAGACAAATAGAATTAGTGAGAAGTTGGTCCGCGAGATGGCAGAAATGTCTCGCATTTGATCGTCATCGTTATTTAATCATATTTTGTGTCCGCGTCGGTGCTTGAATGTACCGCGATGACACAAAGTAAAGCCTTCCAGTAATTGCAATTAATGCACGCGACCCAAACCGACCGGGTTAGAAGGGCGGGTTAACCACCCTCCAACCGAGTAAAAGGCTGTCAGTCTCTTTGCGTCGGTGTTACAGGAAGCGACTCGCCCACTTAGTGGACTTTCTATACCGTCAACGCAACCCCACATCTGTTGGGTATGTAATGGAGGTTTACAAATCCCCTTGTCTTCTCTAATTACTTCAGGAATTGAAAGCTTCAAAAATAAGTGTGGGACGGTAGTCGCATACACTGGTTTTTAATGTGTGGGGAGACCCCTTTATTCGTCAGTCTGTGTGAAGTACAGCAGTTAAAGAGTATAGGTTGACGCAAATACAGGATTTACTCATGACAAACAAGGAAAATATAATATCTGGAGATTCCCTTCGAGATTATAAAGAGTGAATGTTGATTAGAGAGATAATTACAAAGAATTTTTGGAAATAAAACAGAAGTAAATAAAAGGGAAAAATTTAATGAGAAGGGAGAGAGGGTCGATCATTTTGGAAGTTATTATAAAGTGAGCCAATGAACTGCATTTGTAATGTCGCACCCTCAGAACTATACTGTCATACCACAGTCTACTATATACAGTCGCGAAGCTTGAGGTGATTTTTTGCAAATCTCGTGATAAAGCGCTCCAAGCGGTTAGCAACTAGAAACAATAGACTGTCCACGGTCGACTTTGGACTGTGTCGTATTTCCATCGAGTGCTAGCTCGTTGCGTATTTCACATTGATGCTTGTGAAATGTTCGTTATTGGTTGTAATGAAAATGTTAATGGCTAAAATACAATAATTGGAATAATAATATTTTACTAGAGACGTAGAAAAATTAAGTTTGTTTTAATGAAATTTATTGATCACGTTTTATTTTTAATTCTGGTGGGATTATTATTGCTCAAGCCTACTTTTTTTTCGTAGGATATGTTTTTAATTATAGCTGTTAATTTTGTTGTTACTGTTATTTGTTACTTTACTAGAGACGTAGAAAAAGTCTGTTACAATAAAATTTATTGATCACGTTTTATTTCCAATTCTGGTGTGATTATTATTGCTTAACCACATCCCACTTTGTTAACTACGTAAGCCTACACTACAGGTACCGGTACACCTAAGTTACTCCATTAATTCATATTTCCATTATTATTGTTGTAAAGGGAAATAAAAATTAATATTTATTGGTTTCATAGTTAATTATCGCTTTAATCTTGAATGAGTGAAGCGATTATAGTAAATTTCAGTTCATTTTGCACAAACAAAAATAATATTAACCTATTTCTTGCAGGTATCTTCGAGTTTATGGTGGAATTTAATATACTTCATTAAAATAATAACTTAACTTTATGCATTTAATATTTCAATAATGGAAGGAAGGTGTTAATTTTTCCAAAAGAACACGACAACGAAGGTGTAACATATTTTCTCGTCTGCTAGGAGAGAGATCTGCGATGATGAGGCGATAGTAGCGATCCTAGTGGTGGGCAACTACCCATGTTTGCATTTTTACTACATATTGAGCTTCGCGACTGTATATAGTAGACTGTGGTCATACTATACACTATTTTGAGAAAATAGACTTTAAAGATTTGAAACGCACTTCAAAATTCAGGGTTTTAAGATAAACATCAGATTTTTTGTACACAGATTTATATGTCAATGGTGCTTTTAAATTTTAAGTGCGTTTCAAATCTTTGAACTCGATTTTCTCAAAAGAGTGTTTTCGGAGTTACGACAGTAACTTATAGTTCTAAGGGTGCGATGTAATGTATAATTCGCCAGATTTTATTGCCGATTGCTGTCACCCTGATTCATTGTTAAGTGGCCTGTTACTCGCCCATGTCATTTTTGTTCGGTCCCGTACTACAGTCTATACCAGGGATGTCGAACAGCGCTCTCAAGCTGTGAAACGATTAGGTACTGCTTACTACCTGAGCTGGAGCGGTGAGGCCAGTCTACCCTTACTGTAGCAGTGTTCTGTACGCAGTGTGTTTATCAACTCTGGCGGCTGGTATGGATATGGAACGATGTTTCAATAGTGAATGGATAGATGAACATTTCTTTATCGTAAAGAGTGGAAAGGCGCATTGCTTAATATGTGGTAAGAAACTTTGATACATAAGCCATAATAATATTAAAAGGCATTTTAATTCAATGCATGCTGAAGCATATGAAGCAGAAAAAATTATCCGGTTCCGCTCGTGAAAAGGCAAAAGAGATATGTTTGGAATGTTTTTAAATCTCTAAGTTTGTCCCGCAATATTGTTGCAGAGCGCATGACAGAAATGGGAGATAACTTGGACGGAGAACTGATAGCAAGAATTAAACTTTTACTTGTTATGCACTAGCTCTTGATGAAAGTACCGAGTGCAAAGATACGGCGCAGCTAGCTATATTCATAAGGGATGTCGATTCAGATTTCAATGTTCATTAAGATCTTGTAGATGTCATTTTACTAAAGGATCGAACTCGAGGAGAAGATAGTTTCGAATCTTTTTTTTTCCGTTTAATTATCACCATGCCCCATAACGCGTAGTCATATTACATGGTTTATTGAAACCTTTTTTTTTATCAATTATGTGTTCATTGGTGTCCCATTGTCTTTTGCTTCACTGTTTCGTGATTTTGTTGACATTCATTGTTGTGTTATATTATTTTATGTTATTCACTGTTGAATGTTCTCTATCACTATCACTATCTTTGAGTTAATTATACTTGTTCTATTTACGCTGTTTACATATATACACTTTTAGTAATTGGATCTTCACTATCACTATCTTTCACTTAATGAAACTAATTCTATTTACACTATTTACATATATACACTTTTAGTAATTATAACTATAGTGTTTATAATCTATTGCTTATTGAGTGTGTTGACGCATGTTACAAAACTGAGACAGATATTTACAATTGTTCAAAGTTTATAGCGTTAATATAGTGCACAAATGACATCAAATGCTCTTTTATGATGTCCCTATAATTTATTGGCCAATTTCTTCCACTCCTTGTTGCTTCCTTGAAGACATTGCGCTGTTGGTTCAAGATTTGGCAATCCCACAGAAGATGATCGACTGTTTGGTCAGCTTCTCCGCAAGGACATCCTGGGCTTTCCGAAATTCTGAATCTGTAGTAATAAGATCTGAGTTTCCCGTGACCAGTCAGTATTGATGCAAGGTTTGGTGTAGCTGGTATGTTGATTTTCATCCTATCCGTGACTGTTGGAAAAAATCTCTTCGTTAGTGCTCCTTTTGTTGTATTTGACCACATCCTTTGCCATTTTTCAGTGCTTTCTTTTTCTCTGCGTCTATTATTGTACTCTTAGGTATTTTATTGTAGATTACTGGTATGTGATCTTCTTCTGTTGCTTGCTTAGCTAATTTATCAGCTATTTTCATTTCCATGGATGCCAACATGTGCTTTTATCCATTTAAAGTGAATCTTCCAATGCTGACTAAAGAGGATTTTAAGATTTTGCCTAATTTGCTCTATTATGTATCCATGTTTGTCGTTGTTCCTCAGTAAATCTATTGTGACTTTGCTGTCTGTGTAAATTGCCACTGTTCGTTCAATATTTGGTATGTCCATTTCCGTTATTATCTTTAGAGCTTGTAGGATTGCTATCTGTTGCGCTTGATTATTTGAGCATTTATTATTTAGCCTGAATTTTTGTTGTTGGACAACTGTCTTGTTTCTAAATATGACTGCTGCTGCTCCTACTTTTCCATTAATTTTGCTGCCATCTGTGAACACTTCTATTTCGTATTGTTCATTTGTAGCTTCACAGATCTCCATTATTTCTGCAGGATGCATCCACTGTGTTGTATCTACTGGTTCGTCGTACTCCTGTAACAATCCGTGTGTGGCCTTATATATGTTTATCTTCTCTTCTATTATAATCTTTATAGGCTCGACTCCGTAACAAAAACTATGAACAAATTTCAAGTCATAGTAAGATTAATTAATTTTATACATCAAAACAGTTTACGTTTTTGAACTTGCACTGCTACAACACATATACATAAAGTTGATATTTTAAACATGAATTAGCAACATTATTATGATTTATTTCTGCCACTAACGAAAAACATTCATGAATGATCCAGTAGATAAAACGATATTATCATCATCATCATCATCATCATCATCATCATCCATCCATCCTCATGTAGGCCTACATTCTTCGTTCACCAAAGTTTTCAAGTGCAAATCTAAAATGAGCTCCTAAAAATTAGTAAGATGTATAAAAATTATCTAAGTACCAGCCGCCGCATTAGCAGTTTCGCTTTTGTTTACGATCATTCGCCCGGACTGCCTGCTACCTGTGTTGAACCGTTGCACGGTAAGGGAGCAGTGAAGGCTCTTCAGTTCACAGCTCGAGAGCGCTGTTCGACATCCCTGGTCTATACAAAACTAGAAAGGTATTGACAGTTCTCTCTCGCACACGCGGCAAGGGAGCGACATTGTGAAGTTTAGTGGAGTGCGGCTCTTTGCGCCGCCTGTCTGCCGTGTCGAAACTAAGCAACTGACACGAAATCATAAACTCATAAATACCGCGCTACAGCGCCTACCGAAGCTCGAGTATCATTTCCCCGCGCCTTCCCTCTTTCTGGATGCGCGCGCAAACCCTGACGCAACCAGAATGTTCCAGACGGGTGCCACAATAGGTATAATAATTATGATGTAATTACCTTTTATACTGAAGAGATTGAAATCTCTAACAAATTAACAGTTGTAACCACATTACTCCTGCTATAAGGACATGAATAAATTTATTGTGCGAGATCGTGCGTATTTGTTTGCTTTCCGCACAGAACCAATACGCGGTAAGTGTGAAATACCACATTCAGTTTTCCCAACGTAACACACATAACAATTTCCCTCTTCTTACCGCTTAAGCGCCACATTCATTTTACTGCTTTAGGCTTTTAACATATTATTTTTAGAGACGTTTAACATAGTAATAATTATAAATTTGAAACTTACCACTGCAATTTCACCTAAATTGCAATGTTAATTATTGTTTTTAAATATTTGCAAAAATTAAGTAAAGTCTACTAAACGAAACTTATTGCATTCCTGATACAAGTAACATTAAGGAAGCCGTGAAAAAATCAACGAGATTCCAGATGCCGATGTTATTACTGCAATATGTTATATAAATAATATTGTTAAAATATCAAAATGAAAAATAAATCATTACATAACCTTACCGTTTGTTTTAAGTTCGCATTTATAGACTGGGGGAAAAAAAGACAGACGTATATCACGGCCTGCTGGAGTATAGTAAACACAGAAAACATTTTACAGCAACAATGTTGAAGAAAGATATTTTGGTGTTCCGAAGTTGGCGTCATTAAACAGAAACCAACATGGAGATTTCATTGCAACCAATTAGAAATTCATCTTTCAGGTATGTAATAAACGATCTTCGCACAAAATAACGTACGATACACGAGCGGTATGTTTGTTTTCATGTTCTCGGAAAATAAAAAGCTCAACTACGGTTCGCTTTTTCAATCTTTTCCTCGAACATGAAAACGTCAACATACCGCTCTTGTCTTTGAAAATGTGTAACATCTGCAAAATTACTAGTAAGAATATTATGCACCGTGTCTTCCCAAAGTCGTGATGCAGTTTCAGATGATTATATTTTTTGAATGAATACAGATAGAAATGTAATATTGGTGCCAGATGAAAATAACTCAACATTTTTCGTCTATAAACAATAATAATAATAATAATAATAATAATAATACTAGCCACCCTACACCATTATCTCCTGGCCTAGTTGCCTCATAAGTGCTGCTTTGTTGGTATCACTTGTGAGGTTCAGAACTGCCTTCGAACAGTTGAGTAAACAATAATAATAATAATAATAATAATGATAATAATAATAATAATAATAATAATAATAATAATACTCCATTTATTGTGGCAGAGTAAAGGCCGTGAGGCCTTGTCTTCCACTCAACCATAGTTGTGAAGACTAAGGGTGAATATAAAAGACGGTAACAATCGAACAAATACAATAATTTTCATTGTTACATTAATTATACAAGATGAATACTTACTTACTTACTTGCTTTTAACGAACCCGGAGGTTCATTACCGCCCTCACATAAGCTCGCCATTGGTCCCTATCCTGAGCAAAATTTATCCATTCTCTATCATCATATCCCACCCCCCTCAAATTCATTTAAATATTATCTCCCCATCTACGTCTCGGCCTCCCTAAAGGTCTTTTTCCCTCCGGCCTCCCAACTAACACTCTATATGCATTTCTGGATTCGCCCATACGTGATACATACCCTGCCCATCTCAAACGTCTGGATTTAATGTTCCTAATTATGTCAGGTGAAGAATACAATGTATGCAGTTCTGTTTTGTGTAACTTTCTCCATTCTCCTGCAACTTCATCCCTCTTAGCCCCAAATATTTTCCTAAGCACCTTATTCTCAAACACCCTTAACCTATGTTCCTCTCTTAAAGTGAGAGTCCAAGTTTCACAACCATACAGAACAACTGGTAATATAACTGTTTTATAAATTCTAACTTTCAGTTTTTTCGACAACAGACTGGATGATAAAAAGCTCCTCAACTGAATAATAACAGGCATTTGCCATATTTATTCTGTGTTTAATTTCCTCCCGAGTATCATTTATATTTGCTACTGTTGCTCCAAGATATTTGTACTTCTCCACCACTTCAAAAGATAAATTTCCAATTTTTATATTTCCAGTTCGTACATAATCATAAGATGAATATCCAAAGAAAAGTGCAGTATGTTTTATGGCTGGCAAATTTTAATCTGTGACTCGGTAAGGATCTTCACAGTAAAAACATTCCTTTTTTGATAATCATCTGGATGAAGTGCACGTAACAATTGAAGTTTTTAAGGAGTCAGATGAATACTTTTTTTTAACTATATGAACTGTTTTTTTCGAAGTTCTAATTGTGGGACAATTTTAGGACTCATTTCTTTGAACTCTGAACAAATGTTCTTCGGATGACTTCTACCATTTCATCATTTGTAGACAGCCTTCCAATACGCTTTTTCTCCAATAGGCTTCCCATCTCTTTTAACTGTCTAGTCCAGCAGTGACCAAAGCGGGTGTCGTGATTACATCGTGTAATCACAGACATTCAAACGAGTAAGAGGACTTTCCTGTACATTGCTGTGTGTTTCATTCGCATACTGAAGGCAAGCAGTGGCGGTATCATGCCGCTCTACAAACTCTGTCTCTACAAACAGTAAGAGGTGGTTTCGTAAAGAATGAGAAGGAGAACTTTTTTGTTGTTCTGTCGTACAAAATGTAATGTGTTTACTTCGCTCAACGGTTGAATTAGGAGTATATAAAAACATTAATTACCACGCTGAATAATATATTATTATTATTACTATTATTACTATTATTATTATTATTACTGACCACTGAGTATGTGTTTGTATAATTCTTCTGTACTTGTATGAATATTGATATTTTAGATCTTCTCACTAGAAGGATAAATTTTTAGTTTTTATCTCAATTTTAATCTTCTTAATCTTTAGATGAGGGTAACTATTTATTAGTTATTCATTTAATAATAATAATAATAATAATAATAATAATAATAATAATAATAATAATAATATTGTAGAAAAATTGATTCAGTATTATGTGCCAACGAACTGTTAAACGCCAGGAATTGACATGTCTTAAATCATAGCCAGGAAGAGAAAGATGAGATAAATAAATGTAAGGAAGTCAGCTACCTGATGGGGTTTGAAATATCTCGTGCTCTGAAGCCTTTTAATAGATCAGAATTTCTCAATAGAATAACGGTTAAAATAGCAAAAATAACTTGCTCATAATAAATTTTCAATTTTGAAAAACTACGAATTTCTCGACCAAGTATCGAGAGGAAAATTTAGAAAATTCCTGATTATATTCAAGAGAAAGGTTAAAAAAGAAGCAAGAAAAATCTTTTATTATTCACTGGCTCTTGATGACAGCAGTGACATTACTGATACAGCAAAGCTTGAGATTTTTATCCGCGGGATTGATCAAGATGTTAGTACAAGAACCACCACTGGTTGTAGTTTTCATGTCAAGTACTTTTCCTCCGTCTCCTTACTTCATAGGCTGTCTGTCGCATGTAATCACTGCAGCTCGAGTTTTGGCCACCGCTGGTCTAGTCAAACGACGAATGTTATTCTCGTGTGGTGGTTCTTAGTTAAATACGCGACGAAATTCACTTTTCTTCGGACATTCATCTTATGCAACAATAAAAATTATTGCATTTGTTCGATTGTTACCGTCTTTTGTTTTCTTTCACTGCCTCAAACTTACAGACGAAAATCTTTACAAGAGTTTTATTTTCATCTGGCACCAATATTACAAATCCATCTCTATTCATTGAAAAAATATAATCCACTGAATCCCACCATGACTTTTAGTACACTGTGTGTAATAATTGTACATACTAACATCGGTATAATGTTTTACACTTGAACAGAACACAAATTGTTGTTGTTAGTAAATAAAAGACGCCCTTCATGCTAGGCATAATCTGGAAACAAAAACAGTAACTTGACTATAATTCACTCCATCTTGTCCTACCGTTGGATTTGTTCTTACTCCATAACACTGTGTATTGTTTCCGACATTTACTGTATTTATGTATGAATGATATTATTTTTTCAACGAGCTTGAAGATTTCTATTTTGAAAATGTTTACACAATGGATAATTACAGAATGTTTATCTATTTGGTTTAATTTAGTTTGTATCTTTCTACTGTTACGTTTCAGGCACCTGTGTAAATCTCTCTATAGGCCTACATGTTATATGTGTACATACCAGTATAACTTTTTTCATTATATTTGTTTATTCTGTGTAATGGGATTTAGAGCTTTATTTCCTTGCTCTCCAGTTGGACTGAGTGTAGTTTTGTTAATTTCTGCGAATCTTGCAAATCATATGATTATATTGAAATTACTTAGATAAAATCCATTTATCAAGAATTAAATAATTCTTTTAGTATTTAATTTTTTGAGTCCATAGTTTTTTTTATGAAAATCATGAATTAATTTATAGCACAAACAAATGTTATTTTCATTCTATATTTTGAAGAAATTATTTTCTGTTTTTTTATTGTTATTCATTTCTTATATTGCTGAGTTCAGTGATACTTTAGAGCAGTGATGTCAAAGCAAGCGCATTTTTCTGACCTTGACGTCGTGCGCGAGCAGCAAGCGCTAAGTATGGAAAGAGGAAGGGTTGTGTATATGAATAAGCAACCTGTTGGATTAAGAAAACAGTAGTGCACAAACTTCAAACGGAACGTGAAATTTTATGTCGTTATTTTTATATGGCTTCTTTCTGTTTAATATTATCTATATTGTCTGTAAAACAAAAGTATTAACACTGATTTCTTAATATTGCACTTGTGTTTCAAATCTTAATAACATAATAGAGAGTTAAGAAGGAATATTCAATTAAATTCCATAGTAGTATAATATTATACTGTATTAAGTGGAAGAAACAAATCATTCATAAAGAAAGTGATATTCCAGAGAAAGAGATTGAGTATGACATGATAAGTTGGAATTTATATTGATGGTACCTTTAGCCTTACAAAAGTATATATATATATATATATATATATATATATATATTGATGTACCTAAGTACAAATGTAATCAATAAACTAATCTCCAGGATTCTCTAAAGCGCGCGCTTGCTCCTGTGGGCATAAATTGACATGCCTGCTTTAGAACATGTCACAAGCAGATGAATGATATCTTGGAATGTGGAAACGTATTTTCATCAAGACATTTAACAAATATTTTGCAACACTCCACAAACATAATGCGATGGATAAAATAAATATATTTTTATCAACAGTAATATCATTAAATGTTTTGATTTATCTAGAGAAAATCCAAACTCGAGTGGGATTTTATTGACTATTACACGATTAGAAGAAAGTATATAAATATTGGTAGAAATAAAGTACTCTAATACAATGAAATTTTAATTGACTTACTAAAATTCTTTTTCACTAATGTTAGCTTCACCAAAATATTTGCGGGAAACAAATAACTATCGCAAAGCATGTTTTATAGTACCGTAAATAATTTACAGTTTTAAATGTCGGTAAACAAAAATAAATGCTAGGGAAGGATAAAAAAGAAAAATACTAGAGAAGTGATGAAAATAAACAAATGCTAGGGAAGTGATAAAATTGTAGCGTTAAGCAGCTATGATTAATTGAAACACGTCATTTCGTACCGTTTTATTTGTCAAAAGTAGTATGATATAGTAAAAGTGTAATTGTCAAATTAAAATATGACGAAACGTTCGCATCAGTAGTTCCCATTCGTGAAGAATCAACCCAATTGTTATATTACAATCGACATTTCCCATTATAATTTAAATTAAAAATGTAGTACCGTATAGGAGACAAGAAGTAAAATTGTGGATAGCCTACTTGAAAAACAATACTATACCCATAGTGTGAGGGCAAAATGTTTAGTTATATATTTTATTCATTCATTCATTCAATTATTTATATATGTATATATTTATTTATTTATTTATTTATTTATTTATTTATTCTGTTGCTGTTAAGGCCATAAGATTTTCTCTTTCACACCACCAGAAATGCAATACAACTGTAAGAAAAATTATACATAATTATGTAATTAATCTAATGTAATAAAGTGTGAGGTTAGAATTTATAAAACAGTTATATTACCGGTTCTTCTGTAGTCAAACTTTGATATTAAGCAGTTATTTCCATTAATTCTTTTTATTTAAATTTTTGCTGACTAATATAAATAATATTTCGCATGACCTATGTGCTCAAATGTTAGGGTGGGGCGAGAGGCAGTTCTTCGAAAGAGTGGGTGTACATAAAAAAATTGCAAATGGGTGGAAAAGGGTCAAAGGGGTCATGTAGCGGAAATGCTTGTCTGAAACATAGTGTTCCCATCATTACAAGCTGATGGCGATGTTGTGGCTCCTTCCACTTTGTGCGGGGACAAGACTCGCTCCAGCATCAAGTGTTATGTAACAAGCGTTCGTCGCCATTCCGTAGAGAAAGAACGGCATATGTACCAAATCTCCCACAGCTGCCCATGTGCGTGCCAATCATGCAGTATTTCGATGAAAGGTGCGATAGTGATATCTGGTGATGAGTTGTATGTTGTCAAGTCTGATGGATTTACGGACTTACATACCCACGCATTATCACTCACATTTTAAAGCTATCACGTTCGCAACTTCACTTAACCGAGCAATGAACTAAGTCTAAAGTTTTCAAACCTCTCAAACCAATACGGTCGGCCTGGTTGGCGGAATTGGTATAGCGCTGGCCTTGTCACTTACCGGTAGGCCTACGCAAGTGGTGCTGAAAATCGTAATAATTTTCGCAGCAAATTAAGAATATTCTGGTACATTTCATAGTTTATGGAATTGTACACCTAAGGAAGTCCTTGTCATTATACATGAATTTCAGTAGTGTAGTATGAGACATCAATTATTTATAGCTAGAACTTTGGAGGAATACGTTCTGCTCTCTTTGACTTACGAATGGACAACCTTTGGCATCGCTACTCCTCTTTCGGTGCTTTATAGTGGAGGAAGAGAAGTATCCCGCGAGCAGAACTGCCTGTCGCGCGCGCTAGTCCGTACGGGATTGAACATGCACATCTGCTTTACGGGGAGATAAATTTTGAACGAGGGTATTCATACAATGTTCCAGTCTATAGCGAACTACAAGTTCTAAAAATTTACGTTTGAAATATAAAAAAAAAAAAAATTGCATTCCTATATTACCATCTATTTATTTAATTTATTATTATAAATACCAACACCACCACCTCCATCAGCAACACCGTCATGATTTCATGATTATCATGAAAATAACTGACAGCAAAATTAAAATCAATACTGCCGCCATTAGCAACAGAATCACAAAAATCACCAATACTACCATCACAGAGACATTAACCATTATCATCATCATCATCATCATCATCATCCATTACGAATAAAATCCTAACAAACTTTTCAACAGAAATACCATCAGCAGTGGTTTTTAAACAATATATCTACAACATATAGACTTTCAAACTTTAAAATCTTGTATCACAATTTATTATTTTATGTAATTTAAACCTTCCTGTATTATATAATTTGTACTTGTTTTATCAACAGTAACCTCACTAGAGGTTTTGATTTATCTAGAGAAAATCAAAACTCGAGTGGGATTTAATTCACTATTACACGACCAGAAGAAAATATATAAAGATCAGAATAAATAGAGTACCCTAATACAATAAAATGTTAATTGAGTTGGTAAAATTCTATTACTAATGTTAGCTTCACCGAAACGTTTGAACGGAGCCATCATTTTCAGTTGACTATCTAAGCGGTAAACAAATGAGATCGTAAAGCATGTTTTGTAGTACCGTAAATAATTTCCAGTTTGAAATGTTGGCAAACAAAGAAACAAATGGTAGGGAGGTGATAAAAACAGAAGAATGTATATAAAAATTAGAAGAAATAAAATACTCTAATACAACAAAAAACGTATTCATTTATTTACTAAAATTCTATTTAACTAATGTTAGTTTCATCAAAATGTATAAATGGAGCCGCCATTTACAGTTCACTTTCTATGCGGGAAACAAATGACGATGGCAAAGCATGTTTTGTAGTACAGTAAACAATTTGCATTTTGAAATGTTTGAAAGCAAAAAAAAACAATTGCTAGGGAGGTGATAAAAACAAACAAATGCTAGGGAAATGATAAAAAAATAAATGCTAGGGAAGTAATAAAGCTATGGCGATAAACTGCCGTGATTAGTTGAAACACGTCCTTTCGTACTGTTTTATTGGTCAAAACTAGTATGACGCATAAAAATGTAATAGTCATGTTAATAATTAGGTCTAAACATTATGGGTGCTATTCATAGACATTTCGCAGCACGCGCTACGAGCGTACTAAGCTAGCCCCGGCTATCCACTGGTTACTAGTACAGAATTCATATCATATCCTATCGCTAACACTGGTTTATGAATACGAAAAACGCTGATCATCCACCGGAAACCCGCGCTAAAAATATCTATGAATACGGCCCTTTAAATTTCGCACGACTGTCCAGAAGTAGCATATACACAGGGGTTCTTGTTTATTGCAGTGTGTAGCGTGTTGTAAGCGAAATTTATACAATAAGGGAGCTCTAAATGTTATTTCCGTATCTGTACATAGTCCGTAAAGCCATCTTTAATACTGCATGGAAACTACCACCTCGGAATGGAGTCTCTTTTAGTGCGATTATAGTACTCGGTAGACAGTTAGATGGCTTGTTCGAGATTCTTGTGTTAGAACATTGTTATCACGTGAAAAATTATTTCTTTACTTTCGTATATTTTATACTGAGAAAAAGATATGAACAAATGCTTGGTAACTTTCGGTGCTGGACCCCGGACTCATTTCACCGGCATTATCACCTTCGTCTCATTCAGACGCTAAATAACCTATGATGTTGATAAAAGCGTCATAAAATAACCTACTAAAATAAAAATAAAAAAATAGTGAGAAAAAGCAAAATTTAACTTCATCTAATAGACGATTCACAGTGGAGCAATGACTTGTGTCACTCTTACAGTAATACAAAGCCTGTTCCACCTTTAATGCATGGACGAGGTCGTTTACTACTTAATTAGGCTGTGGCCATTTTCATAGCCGTCAAGGTGGATCTTCGATATCATATGTGCAGTGTTTGTGGATGTAAATGTAGATATCTGAAAACCTGTCTTCGCATCTATAAGTTGTATTATAAAAAATTACGTTCCTGTATTTTTATTTGCTATTGTTGAATAATTTAGCACAATATCTTAGCTAAGGCGCATCTTAGTTAGAGTGAAGAAAAGGTCAACCTGTTGCTTTTAAACCTTGGCACGCTTTTTTAATTTATTTCTGAAGATGCGACCCGACTGCCATTATAAATTTGAAAGAAATCTCCTACGCTTTCCCCGACTAAAACAACACTGAACATGTAAATGCATATTACTACATCCGGGTGTGACATGTTAGGATAGTTCAGCTTTGTTCTATGTTTCATACCTCATTGTACGCGGTCAATGTACTTTCACCGGAGCTTGTCTTCTGATTTTGTAGTACGTATACAATCTCAATCCTATCCACGCATACATTGAACTCTGCCTCTGTTAAATTCATAGTTGCACGGTAAGAAATTATACATGTATAAAATTTCAATATTAAGGGAAGTTTCTTGTTATCGCATGCAAAATAATGATAAAAATATCCTACCTTCAAGTAGTCATAATAATACTATTTATCAAAACTCTCGTCACTGGAACTCTCTGCCGCCTGAAGTCAAGGGCTGCCGAACATTGAAATCTTTCAAATCCAAGTTATAAAATTATCTTATGACGAGTTGCCAAACTAACTTATTATTATGACAAGTGTTGTATTGCATGTTTCCACGTATTCACATTTTTTTTATGTTCTAGTGATATTTAACTTATTTTATATTTTTGCTTTCATATTTTCCTATAATGGTATAGGCCTATCTCTAATGTGATAAGTTGAGCTATATATAATCATAATTTTCCTTACTGTGTGTACTTAAAAATATTGTATTCATTGTATGCTTTGTACTGGACTATTTTATTACTACTATTAGTATTATTACTATTATTATTATTATTATTATTATTATTATTATTATTATTATTATCATTAATATTACTATTCTTATTTTTTATCATTATTATTATTATTATTATTATTATTATTATTATTATTATTATTATTATTATCAATAATTGTCTTATTTTTTATAATTTCTATGTCTCATTTATTTTGACCTGCTGTTCACATTTTATTATGCTTTCTCCTTTCTTTCTGTATGTTATATATTATGTCTGATTTATTCTTACTTGTTGTTTACATTTTATTATTATTATCTTATTCAGTTTTGTGTGTAAAATTATAGTGTACTTTGTAAATTTTTAGTGTTTTTGTAACGCAGTTTTTACTCCTAGTTGAGTGTTAGAGAAGGCCGTATGGCCTTAACTCTTGCCAGGTTAAATAAATCATTATTATCATTATTATTATTATTATTATTATTATTATTATTATTATTATTGTTATTATTATTATTATTATTATTATTTAATATTTTAGTGATGTGTGTATACACATTAAGGGGAGAGGATGGTATTTTTTTGTGAAAAATGAGTAAATTAAAAAAAATCTTTATAATACCCTGTGATATGTGTGGAATGCATAGCATAACATTTTGTGGGTATTTGTGCCCTTATCGGATGTTGAGTCGCCATTTTGAACCTTTCTGCGTTATGGATTTTTAAATCACTCGCCCACTTTTAATGTTGTTTCTGGTAAATTAAATTTTCAAACAAAAAAAAATTCTTCAAAATACCCTTTTATGTGTGTGGAATGCATTGCATAACATTTTGTGGGTATGTGTGCCCTTATCGGATGTTGAGACGTCACTTTTAAACTTCCTGCGCTATAGATTTAAATCACACGCCCACTTTTATCGGTTTCCAGTAATTTCATTTCTTTTTTGCTACATTGCCAGACAAAAATGGATATAATTTCTGAACTATTAAAGATACATCCATGAAATTTAGAACACACATTCTTTAGACTATTAGGAAACGTTTCTCTGTAACAGAATTTTGTTAATTGATTTCATTTTAAAAATACGTCAGTTTGTGTGCAAGAAAGGAAATCAGAAAATTTTTATTAAATTTTAATTGTTTATTTTACAAACGTAGGGACTAATATCAAAATTCTGTTACAGACAGTTTGTAGAACATGCTTTTGCAAATACATTGAAAATAAATGTTTGAATCTGTCTTTAAAAACGGTTTAGATATATCGGTTTTAGTACAATCCTACATGTTTTTTTTTTTTTTTTTTTTTTTTTTTTTTTTTTTTTTTTTTTTTTCAAATTTAGGCCCCCACGTAATTTGTTTTCAAAATATTTTATTTGGCTGAGTTGTCACAGCTATGAGCTCTCTACATACAAAAAATAAATATTTTACACCAAATTCAAAATAAGTTTTAAAAAATACCATCCTCTCCCATTAAGCTTCTATTTTTAAAATTCTGTGTTTTCCATTATTATTCATATTTTAACAAACTTCTTTGTCTTTAAGTCTCTTACATCTCTTTTTATATTTACAGTCATTGCGAATTGTCAGATTATGGTTTTTAACGTAGAGTTACTAGATCGTTTATAAATTGAATTCATATTACTTTTCATATGTTATAAAGGATGAGTCAGAAGGAAAGGGATATGGTTTCAGGGTTGATAATATTGGTGATTCAACAAATAAGTTTATATGAACATATGTGTTGTTCTTAACGGTTTCGGAGAAAACTAATGGCAACAATGAGGGACAGGAAAAGTGCAGGTTATAATAAATTAAAACATTGTTACCTTATGTTCTCATTAATAGTGATTTTTCTTTACACAGCAAAAAAGGTTCACCGTCAACTTCAATGCACTTTGCAGCTCTTGTAGACAGCCGCCGTGTTGCTGATCTGAACTGATTAGAACATTCCTTTACTTGAGCACAAGCATGTAAAGTTCTTCCCTTGTTTCCACTTTGCGCTTGTAGATTTCACTCTTAAGCCAACCCCACACACAGTACTCCAAAGGAGTAAAGTCGGGTGACCTCGTTGGCCAAAAATTTACTCCACTGCGATCGATCAAACGCCCAGGATAGTTTCATTGATCCTACTACACCCTAATATCGTTTTGGTTGCGGCGGTCAACGTACTTTCACCGAAGATATATTCTAATTTTGTAGTAGGCCTACGCATACAATCTCAATCCTAGCCACGCATGCTATTGAACTCTGCCTCTGTTGAATTCACAGTTGCACGGTAAGAAATAAATATACCTGTATGAAGTTTCACTATTAAGAGGAGTTCCTTGTTATAGCATGCAAAATAGTGGTAAAAATACCCTATCTTCAAGTAGTCATAATTGTAATACTATATATCAGAACTCTTTAATATTTTAGTGATGTGTGTATATACATTAAGCTTTAAAATACAAAAAGAATGGTTACTTTAAAGTAAAACGTAAATTAAAAAAAAAAATAATAATAATAATAATAATAATAATAATAATAATAATAATAACCTAATAATAATATCACAATGAAAATTATTATTATTTAATTATTAGTTTGTTATAAATTCTAGTGCCGATATTACTGCTATGATTGAAAGCAGTGCTTGTTAAACACTTGTGTTTAAACAAACGTATTGCATTCATGCCTTTGATTTTGTGTTGTGAGTATATGGTGTGAAATAAGCCACCGGCGTGGCTCGGTCGGTTAAGGCGCTTGCCTGCCGGTCTGAAGTTGCGCTCGGGTTCGATCCCCGCTTGGGCTGATTAGCTGTTTGGATTTTTTCCGAGGTTTTCCGAGCTGTAAAGTGAATGCCAAGTAATCTATGGCGAATCTTCGGCCTCATCTCGCCAAATACCATCTCGCTATCACCCATCTCATCGACGCTATATTTATTGATTGATTGATTGATTGATTTATTTATTTATTTATTTATTTATTATTTATTTATTTCTATTTTTATTTTGCTAATAATTGTAACATAAAATATAATATATAGAGAAAAACTTTAGCTCGCCCCTGAAAGAGGAGAACTCGTGCTCAGGGGCGGTTTCCTAAATTGAAATTAATAAGTATACAATACAATTTGTCTTATGTCTACTATGCAATTATAATATATAAATTTAAATTTACAATTTTTCAATTTTTATAAAATCTCTACATAACTTTTGAAATTTAATACTAGAACTATTAGAATTGATAAGATTAGGATATTTAAATATACATTCGTTATATATTCTTGGGCCTAAATTACTACTATGATTAAATACTGTAACAGCGTTGCATTTTGGTTCAAACAATTTTAAAGAATTCATACCTTTTGTTTCATAACTATGAGAATACAATTCTAAATTATTTAGATTTTTATGTATGAATTTTATTAATACAATATAATAAATTTGTCTTATGTTAAGTACATTAAAATCTAAAATCAGTTTTTGAGATGGAAAATGAATAGGTTTATGAAGACATATTTTAATTATTTTCTTCTGTATTAAATAAAGTGGATTAAAATAACCTCGTAGTTGATATAGCGTTGTTATATAACCAACTAAAATGATGTGAAATATGGATGATTTTTATGTATAAAATTGAATAATACGTTGATTTAAATTTTATGTATTTTCAAGCATTTGAAGTCTAAAAACAATTCTTCAGAAGGAAAATCAATAGGTTTCTTTTAGACATAGACTATTTTAATTATTATTCTCTGTGATACTATGGATTAATGTTAGTTTTATAATTATTATGGGGTAGTATTGGCAATTTTAAATGATTGCGAGTTTTCAAAATTGTTCCAGCAATAGTAAAGTGTGTGCATTCATTAGTTTTTTTATGGAAAAATTTCATTCGGTAGGGAAAATTCAGACAATTGTTGAGGACTTATGCCCCAAATATTATGCTCTACGTATGCTATCAAAATGGTGCCTCAAATTCGCGAACATAACGCACTTAATTGTAACACGTGTAGTGCTGTCACAGATGCTCAAGAATCATTATAGACGTAATACTGCGTGAGTATGACAGCTTGATCAGAGAAGATAAGCGCTTGACCATTTGTCAGGTTGCTGATTTAGCGATTACGTGTATTGGCAATGCCCACCGCATTATTCATGACGTCCTTCAATACAGTAAGGTTTCTTGCCAGTGAGGGTAATAGGAACTGACGGGTGGCAACAGACATTGTGCGTGACATATTTGAAGCTTTATCATACTGAGGAGTGTGTCTTCTTTGTTAAATTGTTATCGTTGAACAAATATAAACAAATCACCAAACATCTGAGTAAAAAGTTGACTATTTCAATTTAAGATTATCAGTCAATCAATCCGCTGCAAAATGTCCAGCATAGAATATGTCAACAGTCATTAAATGGCCATTATCTTAAATGTCCAGTATCAAAAATGTTCACAATCATTAAATGGTCATTATAAAATATGTCCGGAATTATTACGTGTATGTTATCATATGTGTCTTTCTTATGAAAATTGGTAAGGAAGAATTATTATTTTCTCATTATGAACCTGTTTATAAGTTCTTCCCAAAATTTTTCCTACATATCTTAATTATTGTCCACTTCTAAATGACCAGAGGAAAAATGGCCACAAACAAAAATGTCCAGAGCAAAATGTGCACAACAGAAAATATCCAGTATAAAAATGTCCACAACAAAACACCTTATGAACAGCAATAAGTTTTGCAGTAATATATGAATTTGATGATGACATCACCATTAAGAGAATTGCGAATTTGATTGGTTTTCCCCTGTACTCTTCATTTGTATTCAGAGCCAAAATGAATAGGCCTGTGTATCATTGTGTAAGAATGAAGTAAAATTTATTAGCTTTTCACAATAAACCGTTACATTTTCTGTAGATGATACTTTGAGTCTTCAGTACACTAAACTAGTGGTACTCGGAGAAAAATATTTGAGGCGTTCAGAAGTCAACATGATTAACTCCACTTTTGGTTATTTCAGAGATTATAAGTTGGCAATGTAGTAAATTGATCATATTCTCAGTGGTCAAAGTGATTAACTCCAAAGTTCAGTAAAAAGCCCACAGAATTCAGTATTATTCTTCTAGACTACATCAGAATTAATAGTGTGTGTTTAACTTTAACCTTGAATATCTCAAAATCTTTGGAAAATGAGTTAATCATGTTGACTTCTGAGCGCCTCATTTGAGATCCCTGATGTAGGAATTGCGGAGGATTGCAAGTAATCTTGAACAAAGACTATTTTCGTTAAACTCAAATCTGCTTAGGAAATGAATATTTACGTGTTGTTTTTCCGATATCTTTCGTTCTATTACCTTGAGGATGAACTTCGTGCAAAATTCTTGCCATGAGAGTGCTATCGCATACCCACCTAGTGCTATGTGAGAAATATTCCTATTTCGTATTGAAGATGGAAAAGAAAATAATTAAAAAATTCGTCTCCGTTTATTGTTGGCTACGTACTGTTTTCTATTCTCACTGGAAGAGAGGTGATTCGTGGACCTCAACCAAAAAGGGACTTTCGAGCAGTCAGTGGACGCAAGCCATTAAGATGAACTGTAATGCAATACCTGTACGTACTATCCCTGGTAGAATTGACTCAACCCGTTGCAGAAGATGCGACGAGCAAGAAACGCTTCCTCACGTCTTGGGTTTCTGCCATCATGGAGAATTGCTCCGAATCAACAGATATAATACGGTTCGTTCTCTCATCGCAGCTTCAATCCGTCAGAATGCTTCCTATGAGGTTTATGAGGAGGTTGGTTGCGTCTCTTCTGACGGCTCTACTAGACGATCATAATTGATCGGCAGAAGAATAAGGGTGTCATTCTCGATCCCACAATCCGTTTCGAGATACACGAGCAACAGCCACAAGAGGTGTGTCGTGAAAAACAAGTCATCTATGAGCCTTGTTGTTAGCATATCGGAGCACGTACCACATCGCACATTGGACAGTTTTTAGACTTATGTTCGATGCCCGTGGTACGATCCCACGAGAAACTTTAAATCAACTTAAACAATTTAAAATTTCTGATGCAACGATTGATGCCATAGGATCTCATGTGTTAAAATCATCCTTAGCTATAATTAGTAATCATTTGTACCCAAAAAACTTTTACTGTAAATAATGTCCTAGGTTTTCTTATCATTTATCATGTTTTTTTCTTTCAAATTGTCACATAATTGTTTTTATGCTCGACCATGCCGAAATGTAGTAATTATACACCTGGTAGTAGCCCTTTAATGCACCTCATTAAAGTACACCTATTCATTATAGTTCAGTTGTTCAGCCAATGAGAAATCACCATTGTACCATTACAAAACCGCAAGTATCGATTATTCTCGGATATGCAATCGAAAGACAATTACCGAAACGTTACGGAGGCTGGAAATACAATACTGTCGCAGAAGGTTATATTCTGTTACTATAATAATTACCGTTAATTTTAAATCAGATTCAAATAAATTCAATTTGTCATCTCGTTTTCCAATTCTGAATCAATTTCCAGGTTACATCAAGATTAATGCTCATGTTATTCTCTAGAGTATATCAAGCTCAATGACATTCGTCCCTCGGAAAAATCAATACTTTCGCGTCTACCCACATCTCACAATTTAGAAGGTCAGTTCCGCTCTTCACTTAGATAAACATAACATGAATACTTATGAATAGTTTGAAGTTAGGAATATGGTCGAGCTTAAAAAGTCGTATGAAACTTGCCTATAATGGTAATTAAGACGCTCGTATCAAAATTATGAAACGAGCGCAAGCGAGTTTCCTAAACAAACATACTCGCGTCTTAATTACTACCATTATAGGCTGGTTGCATAATGTACTATTAATCATTGTTCATTGTGAATTGATTAGTTGGCTGATCTATCGAACCCTTATTTAGGGCGGCTTTTTAAAAAAAAAAAAGATTATTTGCACACATTTTGCAAAAAAAAAGTTTGATATTGTAGTTAAACTTATGGCTCAGTTTGACTTGTCTTCCTTATCGTGTTTTCCCGAATCACTGTACTAAATTCCCTACAGAACTCTCTTATATCTTCCCCTGAAATCTTTACTCGCCAATCTCCTCGCCCTTCCTTGCTGCTGTTCTCTTCTCTCTCTCCTTTCTCTCTTTACAATGCCCTCTCTGGTCTGTGTTTAACGTCCAATCCCCGGTGAAATTTGTTTGATCGCAGAATTGGTAGCTTGGGATGTAAGGTCATGAATAATTGATATGGAATGTGAATATTTGTTTTCGTAAATGGAATATCAACGTATGACCGTAGAAATAATAGAGGTTAATTGCCTGAAACAATAGCCCGTTAAACGAAAGGTGGTGGATATTGTGGTCGCATTGCATTCTGAACTCCCATAGCTCCAGAAGCTACTACCCTCGAATCCAATCCACTTGAACACATTCTGGGGGCGGCGCAAGTTCGTAAAATAATATTGTTCTTATGGGACATCGTTCGATTACTGCTCCGGTGTAACGCAAACTGCTGAAGAAACAACATTTCCTTTTTATTTTTCTTCTTTATTCCATCTTCTGCCTCTCTCTGAATATTGCCTGTTTTATAAGTCGATATGGTTTCAGTATTCTTAAGCGAAGGAACTCCTGTTTTTTTTTTGTAGTAATCAAATTTATCACTTAACTGTTAATCGATTTTAAATCAGTTTATACCTTTTCTTATTCAATGAGCCTACCGAAAATATAGAGTAGAGAAGTTCTTCACAAGGGCCACAAAACACCGTCGGTTTCTCAGCTGTTCTCTGCTACAATAATGATCAGTCTTCCGATAAATTGTTGTCTAATTTCAAGATTGAAATTTGAACTGCAAATTTCTCATGTATTCTCTAACCAGACTTGTGGACTAACAGGCATAGAGAGGAAGTACGTTTCCATCTTTTTCGCCTCTCTTTTTATGAGCAAAACTATACAGGGTGATTCATAACCTCTGCGACAGTCTCTGAAGGGTGATATATCTAACAATAACGAACCCTTTTTGTTAAACAGCCTATGTCTTTTGACGCGTCGTTTCGAAGTTACCGTTGAAAATGTTTTTGCCCTGGCGTATGTCAATGTATGTGGATGTGTGCACCCCTGCTTGTCTGTTGACATGTTCGTAAGAGACGAGAAGGGTTTTTGTTTACGTTTAATGTTCAACACCTTTTTCTTTCAGTTCAGTCTAATCATTAGACTTCGTTGAATTGCCACACGCAGCATGCAATCAGGTTGCCGACGTACGGTAGTATGGAAGAGGTGAGTGACCTCCCGGTCTCGTAGTATAAGCAGTTCGTGTTTAGAGATGTGACCGATCCAAATAGATAGAGCAGCTACAGCTAATGTATACCTATGTAAGCGCATGTTTTTTGCATTATTGTGGTTGGAATAGTCAAAGCTTAACATTTATTCAGTGCAGACAAGAATTGAATCAAACATGCTGCAATGAGAGTGTTGCTGTTCCAAATAATTGCCCCTGGAATACCCTTACCCCCGCAGCCAGTCTTGACCCGTTGGAAAACGTGGTTGGATGCTGTTAATTATTATGTAGAATATTACGGCAAAATAATGGAGGTAATTTATGCATTGGATAGCACAGACAATTCCGCTGTTGCAGCTGTAAAATTATTGCCTTCTGAACAGGTATTGGAAGATATTCTGTTCATTGATTCTAATTTTAAAATCGTGTCCAAAAGCATCACCCTGTTAGAATCGTCTAAAATACAACTCTCAGAAGCCTTTAATATAGTGTATAAAATATCACAAACCATTATCCAAAATAACAATTCACTAATTTCAGAAAAAGTGAAATGTAAGTTGAGAAAAACATTATTGCTAAAAATTCTGCCTATTCACATCTTATTATAAATGATGTACCATCAGGTCACGACAAGACGTCTGAAGTTGGTGTACTAAAAAGTAGTGACTTTCCGTTCTTCAAATATGCACCTATTACATCGTGTGATGTTGAACGTACATTTTCCCAATATAAAAACTGTTTGAGTGACCATCGCAGGAGGTTCACTTTGCAGTTGCTCAAAATGTACGTAACTCTTATCTGCAATGCACATATTCAAGGATGATGTGAATATCTTATATTAAATTTTAAGAGTTAATATGTCTCACTACAAAATAATTGCGTATTTATATGTTTAGACATTTCCTACTTCAATGATCATTCATTATATTTCTTGAATGCAGGATACAGATTTTATTGTAGCCGCAGTATAGTGCTCAGTGTTTACATCAGAGGCATACTCCATCCGTTGCACGCCTCCTTCTCATACAGTCTATACTGCGTGCATAGTAAACCTTACGATTCTCGTGTCTACTAATCATCAATTGAGAATGGATGTCTACACTTTTCCCGAGTAAAGGCTAGTTCACAATAAACCGGGAACGGAAACGACGAGAACGAGAACGGAAATATTGTTAAAAGTAAATATATTTAAATGTGAGCATTCACAATAGTTAAAAGTAATGCTCACATTTAAATACATTAATTTTAACAATATTTCCGTTTTCGTTCTCGTTGTCGTTTTCGTTACCGGTTTATTGTGAACCAGCCTTTAGCCGATATGGTAATGTGTTACGGGGAGCCTCGCGGAAACGGAAGAAGAGATCTCCACATGTACCAACAACAGTTTCAAAACAGAAATCACCCTCACCACGCAATGTTTGCTCGACTTCATCAGCGCCTTCAAGACCATGAGTGTCGTCGTCCCCGGCGCTTTGGTGGAAGACCACGTAGACATGTGTCCTCTATTGATGATTACACTGAACTGAAAGGAAAAGGTATTGAACATTAAACGTAAACAAACAACAACCACCCTTCACGTCTCTTACAAACATCTCAACAAACAAACAGGAGTGCACACACTCGCAAATATTGACGTACGCCCGCGTAAAAACATTTTCAACGGTAACTTCGATACGACGCATTAAAAGACATAGGTTGTTTAACAAAAAGGGTTCCTTGTTGTTAGATCTATCACCACTCAGAGTTTGTCGCAGAGGTTTTGAATCATTCTTTACTTCGTCCCATAATGTCTGACAGGAGACGTAAACACTGCCGGCAGAGGAGGAGAGAAGTATAGCTATTGAACTAATGGCAAAGATCTCATTCCACGCTTATCTTGAAGTTCGGCTGTCTGATGCCTTCTATCTCCGCCTAGCGTAGAATGAAACCGCTTCCATTGGTCGAATAGCAATTATACTTCTCTCCTCCTGTGCCGGCAATGTTTACTTCTCCTGTCAAGACATTATGGAACAAAGTACAGTAGCGTGCAAATTAATCCGAACACGACATATTTTTACATTTTCTGTCATTGTTGGCCTCACAGCTGCTCATACCGCTTTAATTGACATCTGTAGTATGTGTAATTCCACTGTTGAAGGTCTCGTTATTATTTTTTTTATAATATATGACATTTTGCCTGTCGTTTTGTACTTATAAGCATTTCAGTTGTGCTGAAGACTTAATACTGCAATCCTGTGTACATTCTGTCGTCTTCACAAATGGATACAACTCCAAGAAAACGGTCTAAAATTATAACATTAGCAGAGCATGCTTCTATGACACAAAGGCAAATTGCTGCAGAATGTCACATCGGTTTGGCTACTGTTAATTCGATCATAAAACGATACAGGGAGACTGGATCCATCACACCTCAGAAAAAAGGAAACTGTGGCCGGAAAAGGAAGACTTCACCTGCAGATGATCGTTTAATTGTCAGGAGAAGTAAATTAAATCCTAGACTAACTGCTGTCGACTTAACCCGCGAGTTAATGACTACCACTGGGGCGAATATTCACGTCACAACAGTGCGGCGTAGGCTTTTGGAAGCTGGACGAAGGGCTCGTAAGCCTATTAAGAAGCAAGTGCTAACCCCTGTTATGTGCAAAGAACGCTTAATGTGGGCAAAATTACATCAACACTGGACAGTGAATGACTGGAAGAATGTACTTTTTTCGATGAGTCTCATTTCGAGGTCCACGGCCACCGTTTTTCTTACGTACGGAAAGGATCCGAAAAAGTAACAGCAGCTCATCTCCAACAAGCACCCAAATACCCCCTAAAGTAATGTTTTGGGGTTGTTTTACACATGAAGGGCCTGGAACATTAATACCTATCAAGGGAATGATGAATTCTGACAAATATATTCGCTTAGTGGAAACCAGAATCGTACCCCAGCTGCAAAAATCATTTCCGGATGGCAGAGGTGTGTTCCAACAAGACCTGGCACCATGCCATACGTCTCGAAAAACTACAGAATTCTTCAACAAGAAGAATATTCAGGTACTCCCCTGGCCAGGCAACTCACCCGACATCAACCCCATTGAGAACTTGTGGCCAATTTGTAAAAGAAGAATGCAAAAAATGGATTGTTCTACAAAGGAGAAGATAATTTCTGCCCTCATTGGTGTATGGTTTCACGATGAAGAAATGAAGAATATTTGTAGCAGTCGACCTGGTTGGCGAGTTGGTATAGCGCTGGCCTTCTATGCCCAAGATTTGGGTTTCGATCCCGGGCCAGGTCGATGGCATTTAAGTGTGCTTAAATGTGACAGGCTCATGTCAGTAGATTTACTGGCATGTAAAAGAACTCCTGCGGGACAAAATTCCGGGACATCCGGCGACGCTGATATAACCTCTGCAGTTGCGAGCGTCGTTAAATAAAACATAACATAACATAATATTTGTAGGAAATTAGTGGAATCCATGCCAAATCGTCTCAGAGCTGAACTCTTCTCGATTTCAGCAATGCCTTTGGTTCTGTTGATATCGACTTGCTTCTTGCAAAGATGAAGGCTTTGCACCTGTCAGACAATACCTTGAGCTGGATGGACTCCTACCTACGTGACCGCCAACAGTGTGTTTCACTTGATAATCAATTCTCCCAATGGAGATGCACAAAGGCGGGAGTGCCGCAGGGCTCCGTATTAGGTCCACTACTTTTCTCTATCTACATCAATGACGTATCAAAGAACTTACAGTATTGCCGATATCACCTCTATGCCGACGACCTACAACTTTACATACATTCCAGACCCAATACGATCAATGAATCGATTGACAAGTTAAATTGTGACCTAGCCACTGTCTCCACTTGGGCGGCCAATTTCGGACTCGCACTTAATCCAAGTAAGACTCAAGCCATAATTATTGGACATAAGCGTTTAGTTAACTCCCTTAATAACAGTAATCTTTCAGTTGTTACTCTTAACAACACGCTAATCCCTTATTCATCTGTCGTAAAAAATCTTGGCTTCTTTTTTGATAATAATCTAAGTTGGAATTTTCAAGTTAAAGAAACGATAAAAAAAATCTGTTCCTCCATTCACTGTTTGAGTCGCTTGAGAAACTTCTTGCCCCAGCAACTAAAACTTACCCTAGTGCTAACCCTAGTAACGCCGCACTTCGATTATTGTGACGTTTTGTTAAGTGACCTAAGTTCTGAATTGTCAGTCAAGTTACAGCGAGCTCAGGATATGTGCGTCAGATACGTGTGCAACATCCGACGGTATGATCACATATCACCGTCCTTCGCAAGTCTCTCGTGGCTCCGACTTAAAGAACGTAGAACTTTACACTCTTTGTCTTTACTCTTTCGAATTCTGCACACTTCAACACCAAATTACCTTTCGTCTCGTTTCTCTTATCTATACTCTAACCACGATGTAAATACCAGATCACTTATCTGTGGCACGCTAAGTATACCTCTTCATAGAACATCTTGTTATTCATCATCTTTTACAATATCCACCTCGCGTCAATGGAATTCCTTGTCACAAAGTATTAGGGGCTGCAAGACAATAAACACCTTTAAGAACAGCTTAAAAGATAACCTTATTAGCATTTCACTCCAATCATACTGATTTAAACTATCACTGACTACATTGTTACTTTTTTCTTTAGACATCAGCCTGATTGTGCTGTATTTTAATTGTCTCGTAATAATCTCTTTCTATTATCTAATATTATTTGAAATATATTAACATTCTATGTATTTTAGTTTAATTCTGCTACCCAGTTTATTTCAGTGTTTAATTAATAGTTCATAGTATTTTGTTGTTTAATTTGTAAATAACTTTTGTATACATGTAACTCTCATCTAAATCAAATTGTTGGATTCTTTGTAAGTTCATGCATATGTATATACACTTTTTGCTGGTTGAGTGGAAGAGAAGGCCTTACGGCCTTAACTCTGCCAGCTAAATTAAATCATTATTATTATTATTATTATTATTATTATTATTATTATTATTATTATTATTATTATGAACAAGGGAGGCCACATAGATTACTGAGGTATGTCTTAGATCCTTTTTTTTATTCCGTTTGAGTGTTTTTGCATAAGTAATTACGTTGTTCGAATTAATTTGCACGCTACTGTATAGTTAATTACTCTAAATCACTGTCAATTATTTGTAGTTGCATCAGTGGCGGAACTCATATCTTTAATAAATCACAGTTTTGACTATATTTTATGGAAAAGGACCGTGACTACAAATTAAACGGTTTCTCAGATTTTTTAGCCAGAAGGACTTTAATGCACTTCAATGAAAGTAAAGAAAATTATTAACAATATTTCATTAGTCCCTTACACCACTCATAGTATCTCGGGAGCTCTAAAACTGAAATTAGTTACTTGCGCACCGCTATTTCATTACAGTATTATTTAATGTAAGTCAAGCTCACTTGAAGGTGGACGGCATTTTCTAATTTTTAACAATGTGTCTCTTTGGGCCATACGATGTCAGTGAAAGTCTCAGAGGGGTAAAGATTCTTTCAGTGGTACTCCATTGGAACTATAAAGGAGTGTTGACTGAATCGTTAATAGTAATATACTGCTGAGTCATGATATCTACAAGAGCGCGATCGTTCGGACTTCATTTTTCCTACGCTCTGAGTGTTAATGCATAGTAAGCCCACTAGTGACTGCAATGTTACCCTTCCGATCCCTCAACCGTAATAGAGAGAAACATTAATTCCAAATCAAAGAGATCGAACCCGGGTCTTCGGTTCAACGCACCAAGCGCTCTAACCACTGAACTACAGCGAGGCTCAATCCACAGCATCGGATCGAATTTTTCACCTTTTGCATTTTCCCTCTTTGGCCTTACTCCATGTTCGACATAATATAATAAGTTATATTGACACATATAATTATATTAAGTCAACTGTCATCACACAATGAGCGCACTCATTTGAGTGACTTGGTGGCCAGAATTAATAACCAATGATAACCATAACAGATAATTCTGTAGGACCAAGACATGATTATAAGGTAGAAAAGTGTAGATCATCACATTTGCCTCTCGAAAAGGTCCTAATTTATAATCTATACTAATAATAAATCTGTAGCCGAAAATTTTCTGGTAATTTTCGATTTTCCAAAAATAATTGGTCCTAACATATATAGGCCTAATTAACCACCCTGAAACCGAAAATCGCTTTTTTGAAATTTTTGTTTGTATGTCTGTCTGTATGTTTGTTACCTTTTCACGCGATAATGGCTGAACGGATTTCGATAAAAATTGGAATATAAATTTAGTTCGTTGTAGATTATGGGCTACATGGAATTCAAAATACATTATTTAAAAGGGCGTTTATAAGGGGTCTGAATTAATTAAATAAATCGAAATATCTCGCTTATTATTGATTTTTATGAAAAATGTTACATAACAAACATTTTTTTTTAATCATTTCCGATAAGTTTTATTCTTTGAAAAATTTTGATAGGACTGATATTTAATGACATAAATGAGTTTTAAAATTAAAATAACTGCCATCTAAGGCCGTGTAATGAAATAAACAAATGACTTCGTCTATAAGGGGCCTTGGTCAACAACAATCGAAAGCTATGAATCATAGCCTACAGAAAATGTTTCTGTGTTTCTATGAAGCAATATCGGAAGCTAAATTAACCGATTTGTATAATTAATTATTATTTCACCATTGGAAAGTGTAGTTTCTCTGTATGGACATAATGCTATAATGTTATTACAGTAACGTCTGAGTGAACTGAGGACAGGTAAGATTAAAATAGCTTCTTATGCACAGAAAACTTGATAGGCTATTCTGTGTATTCGTTCCCTGTATTTCTTAAAATAATGTTTATCTCAGAGAATTAACGAACAACGAGAGTGTATTGATTTAGTATGCAGTAATAATATGTTAGCTTAGCATTTCATTATTTTATAATCCAAATTTTAACTAAGCTCAATTGAATCGAGCTAAAATATATAAAATACATATGCATTAAATGCAATGCAAAAAATTTGGGTAAGGAGCCAAGCAGATAATGTTGCCCTGTTGTAAAATAAAATTTGTTCCTCCTGAGATTCAAGAGCCCCCATAAGAAATTGAAAACTTACTTATCGGGGTACATCCGTTATCAACACACTTTTTATATAATATAATATAATATAATATAATATAATATAATATAATATAATATAATATAATATAATATAATATAATATAATATAATATAATATAATATAATATATTATAATATAATATAATATAATATAATATAATATATTATAATATAATATAATATAATATAATATAATATAATATAATTTAAGTTATTTAAGTTATTTGAAGGGTTCAGAACCATAGTGGGCCAAGCGCCATTTACTGAATACGTAGAAAACAAGAGTTAAAATTAAGTTATTACCATAATTCAATGGAAACCTATAACAAGTAAAATAAAGTATATATATTAAATGTAAATGATGTCAATGTTCATTGAACTATGGATGCATGTAATAAAATTAAGAAACATGTTAAACGAATTGTCATTGCACCAAATGAGTGTCTCTGGACCAAAATGATTCCATTTTAATTATTTAAATATAATTTAAATTAAGTAACATATTAAACGATTTATCCTTCTATCAAACACGAATGTTCCCTGGATCAAATGTCCTATTTTAATTATGTAATTACTTTATATTTATTTGTATCGGGTGCAGCGGAGCGCACGGGTATGGCTAGTAATAATAATAATAATAATAATAATAATAATAATAATAATAATAATAATAAAAATAATAATGCTTTATTTTTTCTGACAGAGTTAAGGCAGTGAGGCCTTCTCTTCCACTCAACCAGAGGATAAAAAGGAAATACATAGTGTGTACTAGAAAAATGTCTTCACCTAAAAGTAAGCGAATATGATAATATTAAATAGAGAACCTTTGCAAAATAAAAGCGAAACATCTACTAGGCAAGACTTATTGTCTGACAGTAATGAAGACAAAACCAATACAGCTCATCAGATAAGAGAACTTATATGTTTATGTGGCAGCAAGGTGTAGCAAAACAAAGATTGTACTTGCGTGGGGTTTTTAAGCACGAGTTTTGTTTTTATGTTTCATAATTGATGTTGTCAGACCGGATCCCACCACAACTGGTTCGACTCACCTGCGCGTATTCGATTTCTGTTTACAACAAGTTTTCATTCTCACGCGAGAAGTGAATCTGTGAATGGAATTACACACCCCTTGGAGCAAGATTCTGCTAATGGTAATACTTCAAGTCGGTGGTTCCCGTCAAACCAATGCCGTAGTGCGAATCGAAATCCGGTCTCTCCCACGTGTGATTCAGCAACCAAGCCTTGAACCTTTTGAACTCTTGTTCTCTTATTAGTCTCCAGAGTAGTTTGAGTAATGCTGGGCAATCATAATTCACTTACATTGATAACTATCTTTGAAGATGTTTAGTTGTGATAGATAGATAGATAGATAGATAGATAGATAGATAGATAGATAGATAGATAGATAGATAGATAGATAGATAGATAGATAGATAGATAGATAGATAGATAGATAGATAGATAGATAGATAGATAGATAGATAGATAGATAGATAGATAGATAGATAGATAGATAGATAGATAGATAGATAGATAGATAGATAGATAGATAGATAGATAGATAGATAGATAGATAGATAGATAGATAGATAGATAGATAGATAGATAGATAGATAGATAGATAGATAGATAGATAGATAGATAGATAGATAGATAGATAGATAGATAGATAGATAGATAGATAGATAGATAGATAGATAGATAGATAGATAGATAGATAGATAGATAGATAGATAGATAGATAGATAGATAGATAGATAGATAGATAGATAGATAGATAGATAGATATAGACAGATAGATATAGATAGATAGATATAGATAGATAGATATAGATAGATAGATAGATATAGATAGATAGATATAGATAGATAGATAGATATAGATAGATAGATATAGATAGATAGATATAGATAGATAGATAGATATAGATAGATAGATATAGATAGATAGATATAGATAGATAGATATAGATAGATAGATAGATAGATAGATAGATAGATAGATAGATAGATAGATAGATAGATAGATAGATAGATAGATAGATAGATAGATAGATAGATAGATAGATAGATAGATAGATAGATAGATAGATAGATAGATAGATAGATAGATAGATAGATAGATAGATAGATAGATAGATAGATAGATAGATAGATAGATAGATAGATAGATAGATAGATAGATAGATAGATAGATAGATAGATAGATAGATAGATAGATAGATAGATAGATAGATAGATAGATAGATAGATAGATAGATAGATAGATAGATAGATAGATAGATAGATAGATAGATAGATAGATAGATAGATAGATAGATAGATAGATAGATAGATAGATAGATAGATAGATAGATAGATAGATAGATAGATAGATAGATAGGTAGGTAGATAATTGAAATAAAATAAAATAAATTGATTAATAATTTAAATTAAATAAATAGATTAATAATTTCAATTAAATAAATAGATTAATAATTTCAATGATGAGATTACTAAGACCGCTAGCAGGCTACACTCTCTATGACCAAAAATATAATGAAGACATCCGACAAGACCTAAATATCGTAGGCATTACAGAGACAATCCACAAGTATCGGAGCAACTGGCATGAGCATGTTCTACGGATGCCAAATGATAGACTACCCAGGAGATTATTAAATTACAGACCCCTTGGATACCGAGATCGTGGACGCCCGAAGAAGCGATGGAGAGACCAGCTTTTCACCTGAGACGGAACAGGCCAAATGGCCTAAACCCTGATAGCTATTGATGATGATGATGATGATGATGATGATGATGATAATTTCAATTCAATTAAATAAATAGATTAATAATTTCAGTTCAATTAAATAGATTAATAATTTAAATTAAATTAAATAAATAGATTAATAATTTCAATTAAATTAACGGTCTTACTAATAAAAACTCTATATACACACGTTTAACTGTCTTATACTTATACAATGAGTAGCTCGTTTATACGTCGTGTGTAAATTCCTTACTAATAATCACTACATACGTCATGTATAACAGTACAACTGTTACACAGCTACGTCATAGTTTCGTCATTACTTCGTTACGAAAGGTAGTCTGATAGAATATCTGAGGTTCTCTATTGCATCCGGTAGAGCGCTCTAGTGTTGCATGTTAAGTATCGATAGTACAACTGGCTCTAATCGATTACCACACTACATTTTGGTCAGAGAGTACAAGCTACAGGAATATTATTCTAATAATTCTATGATCTTTGGTTTGTTCTTCTTTGGTTACAAGGCATCCATCATCATAAAATGACAGTCGATGCGAACAGCTGTTAGAGGGGCGGCTATTTTTTCTCTATATACAACGCTTAAACAAGGGGTTTCGTGTATATAACTACTGCAAAGCAATTCCCATTGTATAGTTACAGCCTGTTTGTACGTCCATAGCTTATTCACGGTTTATTAGTAACGTTTTCTGTCTCAACTCTGCATCAGTCTCGTATAAAAACTATACACGGTTTATTAGTAAGACTGTAAATAAATAGATTAATAATTGCCATTTAATTAAATAAATAGATTAATAATTTCAATTAAATTAAATAAATAGATTCATAATTTCAATTAAATTAAATAAGTAGATTAATAATTTCAATTAAATTAAATAGGTAGATTAATAATTTCAATTAAATTTAAAAGTAGATTAATAATTTCAATTAAATTAAATAAATTAATTAATAAATTAAATTAAATTAAATAATTAATAATTTAAATTAAATTAAATAATTTTAATGCAATTAAATTAATTAATAATTCCAATTAAATTAAATACATTAATTCATACATTAATATTTTATTACAATTTTTCTTTTTAACGTAAATACGCGAAATAATCTTCCGAATCCTACAATCATAGCTAGCATCAGTTTTGCTTCAATTGCTAATTTCTAGCGTGTCAGACAAACAATTTCTTTCGTAGGTTGTCACCTTTAAAGAATTATACATTTACAACAGAATTTTAAATAACGGACTCATTCTTAATAGGTTACGTTGGCAAACTTTCAAGTTTATACACATACTTGGAGTACTGTCAAACCCGTTCACGCAATATTCATCTACGTATAATAATAAAAAAAATGACAGATTGCTGATCTTAATGGATTTTCAGAACACACTGTAACATTTAATGCCAACTGTAGACTCTTAGCCGCCATTACTAATCAATTGGCGATTTATCGCCCTGCACTAGCACTGACCTCAACGCATAACCGTATTTCACCGAAGAAAGGAAACTATAAATCCGCCTCGAAAGCATCGATCCTGCTAACCATGTCTTTATGAGGGCACCGGGCTTAGAATGGAAGCTTTGCTCCTCTGAAATTTCAGCGTTCCGATTTATCAAGATTTTCTTTCGTCAGTTCTGCAAACTTCTCCTTCTTTCCAGGAAGTAACGATAAAGCACGAATTCCCACGTTGTTGTCTGAACTTCCTGCGCTCATTTTCATTTCATTCCATAGACCTATAATTAATATTTGAGATATAGGCGTAGAATCTTAATAAAATGTATTCCATCACTGCTTACCAGCTATTATTTGCCCCTTTCTTTCTTTATTATTATACCTACCTCAGACTTTGACTTTCTGATTCGTTTAGATGGTATAAATGTCCGGAACTACATATTTATGACTGTCGTTTTCTAATTTCGATGAAGTTTCTGGCATAACAATATGGAATTTCAAGGAACATATGGCTGAAATTTCCATACTCCCTCCTTCCAAAATATGGTATAGAGCGTATTCCGAATCTCACCGGTGAGCAATCCGATGGCATCACGGTGTTCCGAATTCCACCGATGACGTCATTGATGCTCCACCGGTGTCGCACCGGTGCCATCAGCTTGCAGAGGTGGTGGCAGTCTCCATCAGCCACCATCAGTGAATCTGATTGGTTCTTGTATAGGGCGGGAATTAGCAGACGAATGACATGTGCACTGTTGTGTCATGGCGGTGTGTTCTGCTTTAGTTCTGCTGCATTGTTTGTAATGAGCACAACGTAAAAACAATATGTTAATGGCTTATAAGCGAACATGTCAACGGACCAGTTATTACTATCGGTTGAAGAAATAAGTTGTTTATGATCTCTTTTCTTTGAACGAGATGGCAGTACGAAAATTTCGCAAAATTTTGCTGGCGTAGCACAGATAACCACTTACACAGTCGCCATGACTGCATCGATTCTTCCAGCAGTTTTGTTCCTTATTTTCGTTGCAACGTGACGTCATTGATCCCACCGGACCGGTGAGATTCGGAATACGCTGATAGTAACAAACAAACTAAGTTTGATTATTGCGCATGCGCGCTTGAAATGTTTCGCGGTATAGTATTCTGTTCAGTAGTGAAGGGACTACCAGGCAGTGCAGTTGTGAATGTTTATAGCCTTTTGTAGTGCATCAAACTGTAATATTTAAATTGTTCATTCTGAAGAGAAATAAAATGGGCACCTGCTGTGTTGTTCCAGTTGCAGAAAATGTAAAACCAACACACTCAATGTTGAATAGAACACCTAAGGCTCAAAAGTCGTACAAAAAGGGTTTGTAATTTATTGCAGTCTTTATGTTAATTGGCTTCTCTGGAAACTATGTTTGTTTTTTATTTTATTAATTTAACATCACACAGAATGAAATGTACGTAATTTTTATTATTTTTATTTATGAAATAAATAAGTATCTAGAAGATGTATTAAAGTTACATTATATTATTGAGAACTTTAACAAATGTACACCATATTTGAAAACAGAATTAAGTACTGTACATCCTTCTTTACCATATTTTGCAGCAGAGGAAGTAATCGGTATTTTTTACGTATCCTTAAGGGTATATATACGTGAGCAACCACAAATATTACCAGAATATGCAGACTCTAAATTTCTAAAATTTTATAAGGAAATGAACTCACAATTAGATAAAAATTACAAGGTACCACAAAAAGACTTATTAGAAATTAAATTTCTGACAAAAGCATAAAAAAGTTACTAATAATATTTTTTTTAGAATTCACTTTTACTTTCTATTAAATTTAAAATAAATAGAAATCTGAATTTTTGTACGATAATTTAACATGCATTTATGCAAAAAGTAGACTATAATAATACCCATTTCTTTGAAAATAGAAAAATTAGGTCATATAACGTTATGTAAATTTTAATATATTTTATATAGGACAAATAAAAAAATAATTGTATTAAAATAAAGAACTCTACATGTCTGAGAGTAGCCTACTTTTCAGAAATAAGTGTTTATTACATGCAGGAAAAATATTAAAGATGTCAGAGAGACCATAACAATGTTATGGTTACCAAATGATGTAACTGCAGAATTTTTTTTTCATACTTTGATAAAACTGTTTTGAGAAATATTATTAGTAACTTTTTTTTTACTTTTATCAGATATGTAAGTTCTAATAAGTCTCGTTGTGGTACCTTGTAATTTTTGTCTAATTGTGAGTATAGAACCTGTAATTTCTGATAATATTTGTGGCCGTTCACATATTTTTGACATATTTTAACCACATACTACTACTAGTTATAGCTAATATGTTGAATTTCAGCCATGTAACCTTGGACTATGTCACAGACTATACATATTTTGGAGAGACAGATTTTTTTTCACAATACATGAAGAAAGATAATCAAAAGAGGATAACCCTGGCTTGGAAGACATTTTTAACTTTAAAAAACATTGCGACTGACGAACACCAAACCCTAACAACGACAAAAGAAGTGCTGGAGAAATGTCAGAGGGATGTGAAATAGGAAAAAAAGTAAAAGAATGTTCAGTTCTTAGAAACACATTTTGTCGCATAGTTGCTTTGTAAGTCCCAGAAAGGAGGCGGTGGACATGATCAGACATACAACGAAACAAAACTAATGTCAGTAACTCAACTAGTCGTCCTCTTGTAAACCAGGTCGCTCGTCCTCTGACCATGCTAGGAAATGCATGGGAGTTATTGTATATATTTAAATAATAATGTACAAAACATGCGTAACCACAGAAAGGTAATAACATGTTTGCATTACGTACAGATGGATGATGAATAACAATTTTACGGAATATTCTCAGGTGGTTAAACCTACAGCATACTATATTTCGTTCCGTAATGTGTGATAGGAGACTTAAATATTCCCGGCACAGAGAGAGAGAGATAGAGAAGTATAATTCCCACTGAAACAATGAAAGAGATCTCTCTTATCTTGAAGTTGGGTGCTCTGAAGCGTTCTACCTTCACCCAATATCAAATCAAGCGCGGACTGACTCCTCTGCCATAGGTTGAATAGCATATATAAGTATTTAAAGAAAATAATCTGCCCTCAATGCGGGTGACCATAAAGATCAAGAATAAAAGCACTACAGAATAATTTATAAAGACAGGAATTGTTTAGTAAAAAATCAGAGAAATGTAAACCCAACAGAATCATCAATGGCCAAAATATAAATGGTAATGTAATATTTGGATTGAATCCTTAAGAATATTCAACAACATTTTTTTAATTAAAAAAGAAATCGGAGTCCGAGTGCTTTTAATATATCACGTGCCACGTGCACCAAACAAAAGACCAGAAACACTCCACTGACTAGTGGGAATGTTATATTTCTTACTTAGATAAGGGATGCAGGACTCATAAATGGATTTCTTCTCCTCATCAACGTGTTGTGCCTGCAGGGCATCCCTCTCAAACCGGATTGTAGGATCAAGAACTAATCCCTTAGATTGAGTCCTGTGGATGGCTACAATATTTGCTCTTCTGTTCGAATCTAAGGATGAAACGCAGTGGATCTCCTCGTATACTTCCCATCCACGACGCTTGAGGACTTCAGCAATACCGGTCCTGGCCTTATGGTGTCGATTGTTGCGCAGCAGCTCCGTTTTTCGACAGAATCCCAACATGTGACCAAGAGTTTCCATCTCATTGCAGCCGGGATGGCGATAACGGGTTGTGTTGAAACTTCTGCCGGGCACAGATCTAACCGCAGATAGATTGCTGGACATTTTAATTGCATTAATGTATTCTGAAATTGATAAATTTGCTTTTGATGACATCCAGGAATTTGCCTTGGGGCACTCAGAATACAGGATAACTTCTCTCCTTCTCTGTTGGAAAAATTTATTTCGTCTGTCAGAAATTATGGAACCATGTATAGTTAATTGTCTTTAATTCTTTTATGTTGCTTCATATTACGAAACCGTTTTCGCTTTTTCCACAAATATTTTAGCAATAATGATTTTGCAATTTGCAAATTATTCTAAGAACGCAATTGTAACCATAATCTATTCAGTGTGTTATAGATATAGGCTATAGGCTTATGTACATTTAGAAGCCAATATGACTCAACGTACACGTCATGCGATAGGAAAGAACAATAGTTAAAGAAAAGTAACAGGGGATTTGGGGAAAATTCTATGACTGTGTGTAACGTACACACAGGAATTAAGATAATAGAATTAAATTAAATAAATCCAATTTTCTGTAATATTTAAATGCGTATTAATTTTACAACATCTTTAAAATACCCAAAATATATTACTTAACTATTTAATCATCTATTGAAGTTGACTTCTCGGTCTATAACTATCTGTGCGAATTACATATTTTGTACCCTTTACCATGATTCTCTGATAACTGAAGTAACACACCCTTCATGTTCTAATTTACAACTCTATAAGTCCTTTATTACTATTTTACTTGTTTCTGTTTTCCCTCTAGAAGTGTCTTTTTTTTTTAATGCTGCATATAATAATTATTATTATCTGTTGTTCGTAAACAGTTCCTTATTTGTCTTAATAGTACATTGTTTTAATGAATCATTGTTGTTACTGAAGGATTGAGTTTAATTAATAAACTGATTCCTTTCATTAGACACATCTTACAGCAAATCATATTTATTTAGGGTATAGCTACCGGCGTAGCTCAGTCATCTCGCCAAATACCATCTCGCTATCACCACTCCCATCGACGCTAAAGAACCGAGTAGTTGATACAGCGTCGTCAAATAGCCAAGTAAAATAAATTTAGGGTGTATCCTAATTTCATCACGCTAATAATCTTCAGAATATGTATGATAAAACTTTCTTGTGTTAAATTTCAACGTACCTGGTTTGCATGTTTCGACCTATTTATGGGTCATCTTCAGAACTGGTCGTTGTTGGTCTTGGCGCCTCTTGTTGCTTCCTGTGAGAGTGCGTTCGTAGTGTAGAGTCAAAGAGTGTGTGTGTTTTGAAATTGAGTTGTGTGTTGAGAATATCGTTGGGATGTGTTTTCGTGTGTCTGTATATTTCATATTGTTCTAGTGTGTTGAGTTTCTGGCTTTTTGGTTGGATGTGCAGTATTTCCATGTCTGTGTTGATGTCTCTGTAGGTGTGGTTGGCATTTGTGTTGTGTTCTGGATATGTGGAAGTGCTTTGTAATTTTGTTATGGCTGTGATGTGTTCTTTGTAACGTGTTTGAAATGAGCTGCCTGTCTGTCCTATGCAGAAGTTGTTACAGGTGTTACATTTGAGTTTGTATACGCCTGTGTGGTTGTATTTGTTTGTTTGTGTGTTGAGATGTTCCGAAGTGATACAGTGTTAAAAGTTGTGCAGTCAAGATGTATGGCTAATAGTCTTGTATAGACCGAGACAATACACCCAATATTAAGGATTTCCTCAAATACCGTGTCACTTATTTACTTTTGCAATATATCAGTCTACGAAAAAAATAATTAGCTAATAATTGTTAATGCGATTATTAAACCGTATTGCTAACATTCCAGAAAGATAATTGCATTCGAAATCCGCCTTGTTTGTTTGTCTGTTGCAGCTTCAAGCAGAAATATGTCAATTCCAAGGCTAGAATGGTATTCGATAGACTGTCGGGAACGATTGGGCGTAAGTTATTTTTTATCGAAGCACAAAACATGCAATCAGTGGCGATGTGATCAATAACTCTTGAAACTCGGGATGTTATATAACATAGGTAGATTGCTGATAAATCTTCATTTGAAAGAGTTGAAATTGCAACCGCTTGCACGTAGGTATCCTTTACATGTGTCTTAGGTTATGTAACATGACCTTTGTTTCTGCAATTCGGTACTGGTTTGTCGAGGTCGCGCATATAAGGTCGTGACCTCTGACTGTACTTTAGCCCCATAATTCTCTTCTATCACAAGATGGCTACGGAGCCCCGAGCCTCGTCACGGGCATGTGTCCTGATGTATCATGTGAGCCACAATGAGGAGTCACGAAGAAGGATGCTAATTGCTAAGATTAAAGGAGGAGTTGCATTGTGTTTCGTAATTCACTACAGTTATCGATACCTATACTTTTTATGCTTATTAGCTATTAAAATTAATATCATTATTCTCTTCACGGGAGTTGTAAATATAAAATTAATTATAGTCCTACAACTGGCAAAACTCCGTTGTAGGAGGTTACTAAATCTTACCGCTGTGCTGGAGGCGGAGTCTGGAGTTTCCCTCCTTTAATCTGAACCATTGTCGCTACGGAATGACAAGTCATCTGACGCATGACTGCTATCAGTACGCGCTACTATTAGCTGACAATTAGAAAGGAGGTGAATAGTACATTGTGTCACTTTTAAGATTGACGCATGCGCAGACCAACGAAGTTTTGGTACCTAGATAAATGTTAATATTTTTATAGACGATGTGTAATCAAATTCATATGAAATTGATGAAAGAGTAATGGAACGGAGAAAAATTCTCTCCGGCGCCGGGATTTGAACCCGGGTTTTCAGCTCTACGTGCTGATGCTTTATCCACTAAGCCACACTGGATACCACCCCGGGGTCGGACAGAATCGTCTCAGATTAAGCTCCAACTCTTGGGTTCCCTCTAGTGGCCGCCCTCTGCACTACGTCATAGATGTCTATGAACGTAGGACTGAAGTCCACACATGTGCTGAGGTGCACTCGTTATGAGTGACTAGTTGGCCGGGATCCGACGGAATAAGCGCCGTCTTAAATCAGATGATAATGTGGTAGGGTGACCAGTTCCTTGCCCTCTCCATTTCATATATCGCTCACTATATGCATATTGCAGTAATCAGATTTCAGATGTACACAAACAATAAGGTAAAGTACCCAAATAAGAGACACTTTTTTAACTGCTTATAACACGCGCCACAAACGCTGGCACTGGTTGTAGTGGCGACATTTACACAGGTCCAACGAAATTTTCGAAACCAGGAATCACAATTAAATTTAGTAGTTTTAATAATTACACAAGACTTTTATTAGAAATGTATAGAGAATATTTTACGAATTAAGCACTTATGTTTTGATCTTTAGGTAAGGAAAATATTGTCGGACTGGCCAATTTTAATTGAGTTTAGCTATTGATATTATTATCATCTCAATGAATAATTAATTTTAGTCATTAATAATAACAATTTAATCATTTCAATTAGTAATTTTTGTAATAAATAATTGAGGACAATGGATAATTAATGATTGACCTAATTCGTAATTAATTTTAATTAATAGTTCAATTAATCTTTCATTGGTTCTTATGTAGTTGCTGGCAGACAAACTTACACGACTGGGAGCATTAAAGCTTTTCGTAAACTCTCGAATGTGAGCATCATGATAATACCAAATAAGGGTTCTAAATAGGAGACACTATCTCTTAATAGGACCCCTAGGTATCTCTTATTAGAGAACAGAGTAAGCAAAAATGAAATAGCTACCCAAGGTCATAAATTATTATCTTCCATATTAGCAATGTACCTTATTGTATGCAACATTTTGCCAGAAATTTTATAAAATTAATAATAAATTTGTTGTAAGCTTACATTAACTGCTGTTCTCTTCCTCAACAAAAATCAGTAAAAAGTTCAAAGTATGAAAAATTGCTTGCTTTCAGCTGCGTTGCTTACTTTCAACTGAGGTTAGACAAAGAACATGATGCCTTAGAAGCACAAACATTGATTTACCATAGTTGTCGAAAGATGGCAAATTATACCGGAGAAGTTAACAATGTATCTCTTATTAGGGCCCTGTCTTTTATTTGGGTACTTTACCTTAATTGTTCTACCTCTGACACATATCGTTAAGTGAGATGTACTGCCTGATAATAGACGAACATATCAGCCAGAACCTCAATCAGAGGTTAGATCTAATGTTATAGTATTGCACTTTATACGGGGACATCATTTTATTTTTACCAACATTTCTAATATTAACCTGGCTATACCTTTGGATTAACGGTTGATTGAGAACTCTTCCACGACTGGAGTTCGATGGTACTGGCGTAATATACGAGCGAATCACTTTACTACATATAGGAGGGAAGAAAAGTAGTAGGTACATCCATTTACGTAAACTAGGACATATCGCGATTTTGAGTTTGATAATTTTCATTAGGTTTTTGTTTAATCAAAATACAGTACAGTATTAACAATGAGTGTTTTTACTCACGAACTGAGCTTTCCATGCGGACGTATTAATTATGTAGTGTATATTATACTGTCTACAACACATTAGCGTACACTATAGAGAATGAAGTTAAATTGAAAAATAATCATAATATGGATATTTAAACACACTTTTCAAAATGGTGACCGTTCATTTCGATACAGGCTTCAGTTCTAATGTGCATATTATCGCACTATAGACTATTGTACCTAATTCCAATTACCAGTTTCGTACTTCGTATCAGAAACTCATGTTGAAATAATTCTGTACCTACTCGATAAAAGAGACCTTACGTACTGTGAATTCAATCTTCACTTCTGCCCGATCCGAAAAGATAAAATTACTCAGACATGCTATCTACTGTCCGTCCAAGTGATTACGTCACAGCGTCGTAGAAAGGGAGAAAATCACGTGACAGTTAATTAATGAACGAGGCCCTTTTATTTAAGTAATTTTAAACAATTGTATGGGTATAATATTACATAGACGTCCAATTCCTAACAGAAATTAATGTTACCAGAAAAGAACTAAGACAGCCCAGCCACTAGCATTTACAGAGAGGCGAATAGAAGCAGGTGGGGGAAACCGGGATGCGACGTAGGCAAATGGAAAATTATGCAATATTGAAAGCTCTTTCGTCACTGATAAACGCGAGCATAATTTTGGAACGCACTGTTTACTATGACCGTAAGGCTACTGCGTATATGAGGTCTTGGATCTGTGTGGAGGATGGTTGAACTTCATTAGTAGAAGGGGTGGGAGTAAAGTACGTTCAAAAACTCAGGTACAATAAAAATTGAAGTAAGAATAAAATGATGTCCCTGTATAATATAGTTTTTCTAAGCTGCTCAAGAAAGTGAAGGAAATAATTTTGCTGTAAATGAACCCAAGATCAAGCTGAGTGATTTAAAAATTATAGTGCAGGCTATCACGAGAATCGATGCTAGATCTATTTAAGAGTTTTCGCAACGCTGGTGGTTCTGTTCAGTGAATGCAGCAGACCGGGGTAATAAATATAGCGCACTTTGTGAGTTCGGTTAACTTATATAATTAGACTGTCAAGATGGTAGATTATTTGCAAGCAAAATCTAGCTACTTCTTTTCATTAAACAAGTGGCAACAGCTACACCAATCCAACTGCAATAAACTAAGATGATTCATGGCTGCGGATTTCTAGACAAACTTATTTCTCGATTTGACGATTATACGAAATAAAAGGCGTTTTGTTGTACGATACCAATTCTTGGCTGTAGATTAAGTTTTCAACATACAAGTCTGGCAGCTCGTTGCATATAAAGGTTGTTTCTCAGTATAATATCTATATTGGCTATTACAAACTTCAACTGAAATATTTATCATTCTTCTTTCATCGTTTAAGTGTAATTATATATAAATATATACAGCGTGTTTCAGGAGAAATAGTTAATAATTTAAGAAGTATCAGTATTTACTATTTCGAGTAAAAATGTTCATGTAAACATATCTTCAATTTCCAATAAAATTGGTGTAGAGACACAGTTGTTAGAATATTACGCATGAAACGTCTTACAGAATGTATGAGAAACACAAACACGCTTAATTAATTGCATATATTGATTCAAAGCCTTACAAAAAAATTACAATCCTCGGGCCTCACCTCATCTCACTACTGTATATCTCGTCAAAATATTGTAAAAAATTGTAGAAAATTACAAAATTGTAAAATATTGTAAAAATTTGTAAAAATTGTAATTCTAATATTGTAAAATTTTGACTTGTTCTACATCTTAAAGCGTCATTGCTAATGTGATATCTATGGAATATAATATAATTGTTACCTAGCATCTCGTTTTGTTTACCTTTCACTACCTCGAACCCGGAACATGCACCTTCTCTCTATTCCTCTGCACAGAACATCCTTCTACTCATCATCTTTCAGCATATCTATTCCACGCCTCTGGAATTCTCTCCCTGACCACGTCAGAGACTGTCGGACAATATCAAAATTCAAATTTAAATTAAAAAATCACATTCTAGTTCGTGGAATTGCTTGTTGAACACCTGTCAGGTTGCACAACTTCACCTTAACCCATGACATATAGTAAATATTGTAACTATGCTGTTGTAAAATTGAAAATTAATGTGTAATATATTTATTATTATTATTATTATTATTATTATTATTATTATTATTATTATTATTATTGCCAGTTATCAATATCATCATGGCTATCTCTGTTTTCTTTCTTTTTGTTGTATTAGCTCGATGAGAGCACTATAATGTACTTCTGACTCTGTTGACCCTCTATAGGGCTTTAACTTAATTTGTACCATTTTCATCAGTGTTTGTATTTCTTTTTTGTATTTATATGTGCTATCTGGTAGGATGGAAGAGAAGGCCTTATGGCCTTAATCCTGTCAGATTAAATAAATTATTATTAAAATTATTATTATTAAATGAAATGAAATGAAACAAGAACGTTATAACCATCAGGAAACATAAGTTAAATCTAAATTTCCCCGAGCGGTGGATCGGAAACGGCGGTCATATACATTGGCCAGCAAGGTCCCCAGACCTTAGTCCTTTAGATTGTTGTCTCTGACTTTGGATGAAATGCGAAGTCTATAAACACAAAGCGAACACATGAGGCTAAATCTTCGCTTTCATTATGGATAGTGTTCCCCTCATAAAAGAAAGAAAAACACGATCTCAGAAAGGGTACATAGCATATAGGTATTATCGCCAAGAGAGTTGAAAAGTGCACAGAGTCGGTGGTGGGATTTTTGAACAAATGGTTTTACTTTTGCAGATTATTTATTTATTTATTTATTTATTTATTTATTTATTTATTTATTTATTTATTTATTTACATAATTAATCATTGCAATCAATAAGACTTTTGTCTCTCGTTCTAACCCTTTGAAAGGCTTTCAATAAAATTAATAAGTGCAACACAATTCTTCATTTGTTACTCCTTCATAGTCTACATTTTGTAAGTTATTTTTTTTTAAACAGCTGTATCTTCACACATCTATATGAACACCTTTACTTGGAACAGCCACAGTACTACCTCATAAAATATTTACTATTTCTTCGGAAACACTTCCTATAATTAATTATTTAGTCAACTGATATATTGATTGCAATGCTTCCTAACAATGAGGGTATTTCACCTCAGTATTATGACTTATAGAAAGACGTTTTAATATAGACATATTAATTGTAAAAACGAAAGACATGGCATTCTAGGAGAAAAATCCAGTTCACTGTAAGATATATCCAAATTCAATTATCAACGTCTAGGGATGATACAAGAGATCAAAACAAACGATTTTTGTCAAATGACCAAGGGGTCGAAAATTAATTATTCAATGACAAATCCAGAAACTGTACAAACTATTACGGAAAGCACGGATATTTTATTTGAAGCTAGTAAAGAGATAGACTTCGAAAAAGACAAAGTATATGATTTTGTCTTGTGACCAGAACTTAATACGAAATGAAAACATAAAAATTGGAAATTTATCATTTGAAAAGGTGGACAAATTCAAGTATCTTGAAGCAACATTACCAAATAGAAATGATAGTCGAGAGGAATTTACACGCAGAATAAACATGGGAAGTGCCTGTTACTATTCGGTTGAGAAGCTTTTGTTAGAATTTACAAAAGAGTATATTACCGGTTATTCTGTATGGTTGTGAAACGTGGACTCTCAGTTCGAGAGAGGAATAGAGATTAAGGGTGTTTGAGAATAAGGTGCTTACTAAAATATTTGGGGCTAAGAGGGATGAAGTTACAGGAGAATGTAGAAAGTTACACAACACAGAACTGCACGCATTGTATTCTTCACCTGACATAATTAGGAACATTAAATCCAGACATTTGAGATGGGCAGGCCATGTAGCAGGGCGAATCCAGAAATGCATATAGAGTGTTAATTAGGACGCCGGAGAGGAAAAAGATCTTTGCGGAGACCGAGACGTAGATGGGAAGATAATATTGAAATGGATTTGAGGGGGATTGGGATATGACTGGATTAATCTTGCTCAGGATAGGGACCGATGGCGGGCTTTTGTGAGGGCGGCTATGAACTTCCAGGTTACTGAAAAGCCATAAGTATGTACTTATTATTTTAGGAGTCAAAGCATTTATTTGAATATACATTTTCTTGAACCCTATTTATCCGAAAGTACATTAGGGTTATAGTTATAGCCTGAGTTTATATTATTATAATGAAAATTCATTTGACGTGGATAACCCAGTCTTGCTACTTAAAATTAACACATATCTACTACAATAATTTGAATTATTTACAGGTTCTTAAATTAATTACATATAAAATTACATTGACGTGGGTAACCCAGTTTTGCTACTTAAAATTAACACATATATACTACAATAATTTGAATTGTTTACAAGTTCTTAAATATATTACACATAGACTTACATTGACGTGGGTTACCCAGTCTTGCTATTTACAATTAACAATTATATATCCTACAATAATTTGAATTATTTACAAGTTCTTAAATATATTACATGTAAAGTTACAAAACTCTTTATAGCAGCACGTTTTTGTGAACAAATTGAATAATGGTTTGTCATATATTATATTACAAAAATGTAAATGTCCGACCAAAATAAATATTTTGTTTTCGAACACTGGACAATGAAACAGAAGGTGATCCACAGTCTGCTCTTCCTCACAGATACATAAATAGCCATTGTCCTTATGTAATTTAAATCGTTCTAGGTAAGCCCCAAATTTCCCATGACCCGATAAAAATTGTGTTAATATAAAATCTGGTATAATTTGGTTTCTATTTAAGCGGGTGTCGACGCTGGGAAAGAAGATTTCTCTCGTAACTGAACCCTTTGTACTGCACAGCCACTGATTTTTCCACCTATTTATTAAGCATTTATGATGCCGTGAAAAAAAATCGTATTATTATTATTATTATTATTATTTTATTATATTATTATTGTTATTATTCGAACGCAAAACTTCAAATTCCAAACTAAACATGTTTTATGGGATATTAAACTAACAATTTGGACATCAATACTGAACTGAAAAGTTTTTTACTTGCAGCATGTACTACTTACGATCTAAAGAGAAAGCGGTGTGCTCTCAGAAATTTTACCTCTTTACTACGAATTTTACAGTTAGAACTACAGGATATCAATCCCCGGTGCCCTTTTATGGGAAGCCTTTAGTGTGAGAACTGCTCGTGGTTTGTAAAACATAAATGATTTAAACATCTGAATGTTGGTTGCTTATTTGATATCAGATATATAGGGAAAATCGTTACGTGCGTAAAATAAATTTGTTTGTGGCATCATTAATCATTGTTTAGTTTGATTGTATAATTCATCGGCCCAGGGGCATTATTTTGCTGCAGGGATTATGAATAATGAATTGCCATTGTAACACAGATCACGGATTATTTTAATTCAAATCAAAATGCATGAAAGCTAACATTCCTCAGAAGGTTTAACTTGTCATGTACACGCCCGCAGTGGACTGAATTGTGCCCGTTATAAATAGTGCATGAATACATCTTTTGTTTCGTATTACGTGCGTACATAATATAACAGCACAAGCGGCAGAAAATGTTAACACAACAGATGTGAATTTCACCCATATATGATTGAACTATAAATTAATTTTTAATAAACAAAATGCAGTACGGGAATTCTAGTTGTCACGAATGTTACATTTTTACTATTTTCAAACTCTATACAGGGCCCATTGAAACTTTTGCCAACCTTCATCATTAGAATCGATTTAGAAGATGTGTATCATTTTACATAAAAAATTGGTTTGAATAAAACTTATTATCATTGTAGAAAATAAAGAAATGGTTCCGTCACGGATGTTACAAGATTTGTGAACTTAGTTTACACTTTATTAACAAAAAGTATAAAACTCAGGTTTCTGCCTCAAGCAAAAATAGATTCATTCTCATAGTGTCCATATCAAAGCTATGCAAATCTCATGACATTAAATTACTTCACAAAAACATAATCAGTAAAATATTTTGTGCGAGATCGTGCGTATTTGCTTGCTTTCCGCACAAAACCAATCCGCGGAAAGTCTAAAATTCCACATTCAGTATTGCCAACCTAACACACACAACAATTTCCCTCTTTTTACCGCTTAAGCGTCATATTCATTTTACTGCTTTAGGCTTTTAACATATTATTTTTAGAGACGTTTAATATAGTAATAATTATAAATTGGAAACTTACCACAGCAATTTCATCTAAATTGCACTGTTAATTGTTGTTTTTAATATTTGTAAAAATTAAGTAAACTCTACAACTCCACTAAAGTTACTGCATTCGTGATGCAAGTAACATTAAGGAAGCCGTGAAAAAATCAACAAGATTCCAGACTCATCATAGACTGGGGGGAAAAAAAGATAGACGTATATCACGGCCTGCTGGAGTATAGTAAACACTGAAGACATTTTAAAGGAACAATGTTGAAGATAGATATTTTTGTTTTGCAAATTTTCCGTCATTGAACAGAAACCAAGATGGAGATTTCATTGCAACTAATTAGAAATTCCTCTTTCAGGTATGTAATAAACGATCTTCGCACAAAATAATGTACGATACACGAGCGATATGTTTTCTTTCAATTCTCGGAAATTAAAAAAGCTCAACTACGTTTCGCTTTTTCAAACTTCTCCTCGAACATGAAAACTTCAACATACCGCTCTTGTAACTCATATTACTATTATACCTGTTTCTTTCATGTGACTGATGTTACATTTTGTCACGGATATTACGGGTGTCCTTCATTTTTCCAGTTTCAAAACAACTGTGACATTTCTAAGTCAAAATATTCACTTGAAATATAAGATTCCTAATTGTTATTAACCCAGTCCATTTAAAATAAATAACAAAAAGAATGTAGCACAGAGTGAAAAGTTCCTTGATCCTGGACCTCTGGATTATCAGTGCAGGCTCTCAAAATATTTCTTCAACAATAGCTCCTTGAAAAACATACATTAACAACTTATCTCGCTATGAGTAAGTGCTGCAAACTTCAGGGAAACAAAACAGTACTTTACCTAGCCAAGACCGCTTAGATTCAATGCCAAAAAAACTTGTAAAATATTTTCTTTTGAAAATAAAACATTAGGGCTCAGTTTCACCAACATTTGTTAAATATTTAACATGTCGTTAAGGCAGTCTAACAGTAAACTTAACGAAAGAGATGTTTCATCTACTGTTGTTACTGCTATCATCATGTTAAACCCACTGTTAAATTAACATGTCATACTCCCACAGTTAAATTCTTAACGTCGTGATACAGCGTGAATCATGGCTGTCAGAGAATATACATGTTACACGCCGCATTATTATATCGAGATATATTTCCAGTGAAAACAATTAGCTGCAATCACTACTTCAACATTTTTAGTTATTCAGAATAGATATGTTTATAAATATTAAAATGATTCATATTAATATTAGCACTGCATCCACAGTAAAGAGAAGATATGTGTTTATTAACGTAAGCATTTCTGTGATTATTATTCCGTATTAATGAATGAATGAATGTTAGCCATGGTGTCCCATGTTGGGCACAGGCCTCCTGTGATGGGGTTATAACCCCCTCGACAGGGATGGCTCAAGTGTACTCGCTTGGTGAGCCAATCCAGGCGAGCTTGTCGTGTACACTACTTTTGTGACATGGTTAATAACCCTGTTAGACTTTAACTAGTCTCAGCACTGTTCTTTGTTCATTTTTTTCTTGCATTACACACATTATACTGACTCCGGCACTTCGACAAACACTGATTGCTATTTACACTATTTAACTGACACTTTCTCAACACTGGCTTTACTATTTACACTTTCACTAATACTAACTTTACTATTTACAATATTTTAACACTGATTACGTTATCTATTTACCCCTACAATGACCTTACCTAATTCTTTCCACAAAACTCTGTTCTTTGCTGTCCTCGACCATTGTTTCCCCGCCTCTCTGGTAAACATGTCAGACCATCTGAGCCGTGGTCTTCCCTGTCCTCTCTTTCCGACGTAGGGGTCCCACATCGTGACTGCATGGGTCCATCTTGTCTGATGTAGTCTCGCCACATGTCCCCCCCCCCAGGTCCACTTCGTTGCCGTGCTCGTTCTGCTGCGTCAGTAGTGTTCGTCAGTCTTTGTAGTGTTTCGTTTGTCATTCTGTCTCGTAGCGTGGTGCCCAGTATTTTTCTTTGCATCTTCCTCTGGCATATTTGTATACTTGAGCGTTGTCTCTCGGTCAGTGTCCAAGTTTGGCAGCCGTACAGCAAAACTGGGATTATACATGCCTCTAGTGCCTCGAACTTGAGATTGCGGCTAATTGTCTTGTCCGTCCATATGAACTTCAGGCTCCAGAACGCCTTCCATGCCGATGAAATTCTTCTATTGATCTCTTTCTGGTTTCTTTTAGAAACTGGTATTATACTCAGATATAATTGCTGATTTTCAAAACGATATTTCTTTATTTCACTGATTTAAGAGTTCACATGTAATTATGATCAATGACATGTGAAGATTGATTAAATATATAAGATATGAAAATAATGTTAACACTTACCATTGTAGTATTCAGCATCACAATTATTTTGATTTTCTTTTGGTTCTATTTGGTTTTGGATAATTGAAGGAATCTTCGTACAAATATCAACATTGAGAGTGAAAATACCACCGTCAGTTTTCAAATGTTCCACTGTATCTTGTGCATGACCCGTCTTAGCATTTCTTTTAATATATTCATAACATTGATTTGTTTCATAGTTTGTGTTTTCACATCCAAATGGCGATTGAAAATATTGGGTTAAAGAGATCCATGCTTGTTCCTTTTTCCTAATGAAAATTCCATCACTACGTTTGAGTTCAATTACATTCATATAATTGCTAGATCTACTAAAATAATTATATTTCTCATATGAGGTAAAATTACTGCTCCCTACACTTTCTTTTTCTCGATTTCCGTTGTAATTATGTTAGTCTCCAATACTTCCATAATGTAAAAAATACAATTCTCCGCTAAAACAAATGACTACACCAACTAAAGGCACATTCAGTAAACTTTCATACAATCACTGCTCCTTTGATTCTTGTTACATTACTCTTAACATCATGTTACCTAACCAAAATACCTCTAATGGTTGGTGAAAGACTATTACACTAACAGGATGTTTGATTTTTAACAACACGTTAGTTAACATGCTGTTAGCGTTATTTTAACAAAGTTTGGTGAAACTGGGTCTTGAATATTTAAATTTAGAGCCTTATCTATGTCATACAATAATAATAAACAAATATTTCTGAAAGAGACTTTTTGTCATTGGAATTGCCAGTAAAGTTGGCTCGGAATGACTGAATAGTAGTAAACAGGGTTCGGAGTTTTATAACAATAAGTAATATTTCAGCATTTGGGGGGGGTTGTAAACATTTTATTACACAAATAATGAAATAGTTAATGACGGACAACAGACGAACTTACTTTTTCTGATCAGTGAGCTGAAATGTAGGACATTTTTTAAATAAGTGTTTTGACTGCAATATACGTGAAGTCACATTTTTAAATTTTTATTGAAAATATTTTTGTAATTTGTCAAACATGCTTTGAATGTTGAAAATGTCCTTTCAACAACACACGCTGTCATGGTAGATAACAAATATCATCGCTGCCATGGATGCTGGACCCCAATTTTATACTCTTACTTTAAATAAGAAAAAGCGGGAAAGGAATTGAAATTGCTCAACTCGAAAATAATCTTAGATATAAGTAAAATTTGATGATCAGCATAATATTGAATAACTGGAAGACGAGAGTTCTATTCTGATCAGCGACTTCAATTCGGTTCTGCCAGCTTTAGATGTTGGTATTCTGACCACTGAGCTGGCTAGGTTTATCTCCCGGTCCAGGATAGAATTTCCTCTTCCAATTATTAAAACTAGCCTACAGAAGGCCGAGCCGAGTGTGAAGGCTAATCTTTACTTAACTGTTTATTGCATGGTCTACTGACTTTCGACAAGCTTGTGAAATTGAATTGTCGCCTATCTATTTTAGAAGTAAATTTGCGTGTGAAACTGCGAATTTTGGCATATCTAAACTGTAACTGTGCCAAGAGATAACAAATTTATGAAACGAACGTCACATGAGAAATGCTAGCGAAAAACTAAATGAATCAAGTGTAGATTGATTACAGAACAAGTTTGACGTAGTTAGCTCACAACTTCAATGAATTACTTTCGCATCCACTACTGCACAGAATTGGACTCGGCAAACAAATGTCACCATAATTTAAATGTATTGTCGATACATGCATACATAAATATCGAAACATTAAGATTGTCTCGCAGCAATAATTATTTTATCGTTTCGAGAAAGTTTTCTTATATTGTAAATGTAACAATAAGTTACGTATTATTTGTTAATTATGTACTTTTTTGTAGTTATTATTGTCCTTCTAGCCTTTCTTAGTTTAAGCTTCATTTAGCTCTTTTTAGATTTACATGCGTCAGTTAATCTTTTTTACGTTGTGTAAGATTCAAATATTTTACTGCGGGATTCATGAAACGAGAAATTGTGTTAAAATATTAAAGATAGTTGTCAGGGAACAGAACAGGTTGAATCTTAAGAATCCGAACCCTGGTCATACATACAGTACAGCTCGATATTATTAAAAACAGATTATCTTGGTTATTATGTCAACATAAGCCCATAAATCCCTGAGGCCAAGGCCCTCCTAACCAAGTGATTGATCTGGATCGAATAATCTCTTATAAGGAACCAGAAAAGAGGTGGGCCAACCTGCCTCAGTGATAGAGCCAGATTCCGTCAGCGAGGAGTAGCGTGATAAACTCAAGGGTCAGTGTGTTTCAAGCATTTCATATATCATAAAACCGTAAGAAAATTTCACTTCAGCCTATTTCTAAATATTGCAGATGATAGATAAAATAAAAGAAATATGGAGTGTGTTGGTGGAATGGTAGAGGGAAACGGGGATCGAACCCGGTTCGCCTTAAACAATAATAACTCTGTATATTATCAAAATTAAATTGAATGATAATTGAACAGTGACAGGAATTGAAGAGTGTTATTCCAAAACTCATTCAGTCCATTTGGCCATTTTTATGATTTATACTAGCCACCTTACCCCATTATCTCGTGGCTTCAATGTCTCATGAGTGTGATGCCTTATTGTTGTTACTTATGAGATTCAAACCTGTCTTCGGACTGTTGACTAAACAACAACATATCAAATGTGACTTTTTTAAGACTTCTATCAATATATGGTGAAACCTCGTCAATCCGGACTAATTGGGGAGATAAGCTCACCGGTTTAACGAAAGTCCGGATTAACTGAAATAACCTAAAAGAACAGTGGAAAGTGCATTAAATCTCCGTTTATATAAAAAACACGTATATTATGGTGTATTTAAAGGCTATAGACCTAATTACTAATTACCCTATACAGTACAGTAAAATTTAAAGCAATACAAACAATGCAGTACATACGTGATACCCATAATTATCATGATATGTCCGATGGGCCTGGCTATGCATCACTCGAAACTCTTGATGAGGAGGATTTGGTTTGAAGTAGATGTAAGTCTTAAAACAAGATTTTTTAATTTTTTCAAACTTATCCTTATTTTTCTTTTTTTGTCTGTCCGGATTAAGCGAAGTCCGGCTTATCGAGGTCCGGATTAATGAGGATTGACTGTATTTTGAAAGGTTTATGGTTTAGATATTGCTGGAGAAAAGAAAGAATGATCAATGCAAAAGTTATAGCTGCTCAAAGTTGTAGCTTTAGGTTGTGTTAAAAAAACCAAAGGACTGAAATTTTAGCAAGGCTATGCATGTATAAGGTTTATATTATTTAAGGCTAGGGTACATTGAGTTTAAAGTTCAAGCGAGTGTGTGTAAGAGCAAAAGTGAACTTAGGTTCTCTTGCGGTCTGGCTCACCATATGAGAAAAACTGAACCACCTCTACGCTAGGAGACCCTTGCCCTTCACAGATTATCTGGGCTTATATCATCATCATGATCATTATATATTATTTTAAGCTTATTTCCTTCAAAAACAACACTAATTCTTCTCTTAAAGTTTTGTTATTGTCATGTCACTTGAAAATTCGCTCAGTTCATAGACCGGTGGATAAACAGAACTAGAGCTACTGATCTATGAAGCGAAGAAGTATTAAAAATTGAGATGAGAATTACTTCAGTAAGAGTAATTATATTTAAACATTACACACAATGAACAAACAGGTCTCGACCCGCTCGCTCAGCGAGAGTGCTGCTACTGATATGTTCTGTCCTTATTTGTTGTCTCTGTCTTCCACGTCTCGTGCACCGTGCACTGTGTGACAACGTCGAACTGTTGCTAGCACTCAATTGGCTTAGGCCATATGCCTTCTTATTCTGAAACCGCTATAGCACAGACCTTACATAAAAATTGAATGAACGCGTTTTGGGATCACTCTCTTATTGTAGTTAAAGAGAAATCTCTTTATAAATAAGGCATAACAAATTATATGAAATGTAGCTCAAGTGAAGAAGGTTCAAATCTAGTTCATTGGTGAAAAACAAGGATAACTGTTGACAGATAGGCAAGATATTAAGACGTGTTCTTAAAAGAAATTCTTTCGTCCTGCCAGAAATAATCTTGCATTCTAGTTCCCAAGACCTCTCAAGCAGCAAAACATAAACAGCTTCCTTTAAATGTTTTGTTTATCTACGAAGAACATCTTAAGCACATAAACGTGTTTATAGCGCCGTTAGACACGGAAATAAGTAGAAAAATAAGCTGTAAATATTTGAATGGGAGAAAGAGATCGGACCATATGGTGCTTGCGTGGTATCTATTATTAATACGGACGTCTGTCAGCGTTCCGCCAGTAACACAGCACCTGTCACATGCTCCATTCAAATTATGGGAAAACTGATGTCATTATCAAAATTGTCAGCCGGTTTGACGTGTGACGTAGATTTGTCTGTCACATGTGCGTGTGGAATTACTATTGAGGTTTGTGTAAGACTTCATTCAAATGTCATAAAGGCGAGAAACCCTAATTCTGCTCATGCTACAAATCCTGTAGTTGGAACTCGATGTTGATGTTCTACGAACTGCATTGAGGACATTGTTTCTGATAATCGTTTATTCGATACTCGGAGAGATATGAAATAACTATCAAGTCTCTAGTTTATATTGAAGACTCTTGCTCTAATAGTGTCATTGAAATAGAGTTAATATTGTTTAAGGA